>NW_026843710.1:12181071-12488035 GCF_030254825.1 Meriones unguiculatus
TTTTATTTAGTATTTATCTCTGATGGTCCAGGACCAAACTCAGAGGTGTTGATTCAAATTGTGTCAAGTCTAAAAATACCCAAATCTAGAGATAAACATACATATAGAGAGAAATACATAAGGAACATAGAAATCTGACTTTGTCATCTTGGAGTAAGCCGAATACCCGAATAACAGGAATTGACCAGCTCCTACAAGACACAAGTTCCACAGATTCGAGAAGGAGTGTATCCCTCATGGCTCTGCTACACACACATAGATTCAGAAGGAGCAGAGCTCTTATGGCCCTTTCCATAGCTACCAGATGGAGAGTGGTCTCCAACAGCCCTCTTATCACACAGTCCCAGTGACCCTCTCTCCTGGTTCCCAAAGGAATAGAAGTTTAGGTGCCTCTCTCCAGGAATTGGAGCATCCTCCATATTCCCTTGACCAGATTGGGAACTCTCCAACTTTCACAGACAGCAAACCAAAACCAGAAACCAAAACAGAAGCCCAGCAGACAAAAACAAAAAAACAAATACAAAAACAAGAAACAACCGCATACCTGCTTTTTTACATATTTAAATATTCTTTTAAAACCAGTTTTTGTAATATTAAAACAAAGCATTCTCTTTAGGAGTGAAATCATAAAGCACAATTATAATTTTAAAAGTCAAAACCAGACTTTAATATTTAACAGTGCAAACAATCCAATTGTATTGTTATTATTGTTGTTGTTTTGTAATTTTAATTTCTCTAATTCCCTTAATAACTGAACTTGTTCCCTTAATACTTGGACTTTCTCTTGGAAACAGTAATATCCTCTTGCAGTTGTCTAGTATCTTATGCACATGGGGCAGGGAAAGCCATAAGGACAGAGGGGTGCAGGAAGCCAGTCTGAAGTATGAGACTTGGAAGTTTTTTCCTCTGACTCCATTTCATCCTCACCTTCTAGCTCCTAAATTATTTTCTCCTCTCAAATTACATAAATTTTATTGAGCTCCTTTATGAACATTTGAAATAACCTTAGAAGTCTTTTGTTCCTATCTGTTTGGCTGTTCTAACTTCCCCAAGTAACTCTTTAGCTTGTGAGATTCCTTTTCCCAAGTTTCCAGATTGATGGTACCTTCACCTGGGAACCAGGGACTTACTTCATTTACAAACTAAAGGGGAAAAGGGTGTTTCTCCCAGTTCCTCACTTTTATTAGCATTGACTTTATATTCCTCATTAACATCTCCCTGCTTTTTCTCTGCCCCATGATTTCACTGTGCCTACCTTGTCTTTGTTCCTGTGATGGGAAGTCATCACGAAGCATGTTTTTTCTTAGGCTTCCGGAGCTCCAAAAACCAGCCTTCCCCATGTTGCCCTTCATTTTCAACGTCCCTTTTTTGGGCACCAACTGACCCATCCTTTGGGCTTGTCAAAAAGTGTTGTTGTATGTGAGAGTAATATTTACTGACAACTATCTTTAGTAAAGCTTGCTGTTAATCCTAAGCAGCTATATAACCAAATCACCATACAAATACTGGGTTTATTTAGTTAACCTAGAAGACAATGCTGGGCAATAGTTATTCCCTCCTAAAAATGGTTGCCTTGATCAATAGAAAATGCATGTTTTGAGTAAACTTTATATAAATTCCTTTTTTAAATTTAGAATATAAGCATAACATAAGTATCTTCTACCTGTTGTGAGATTTAGTCCTACATTTTTATATACATTGGAGCTATTTGTCCTATTCCCTTGTTTACATAATATGAGAAGTTATGCCTTTATAGCCAAACTTTATATAAACTCTCTTAGCATTAGCATATAAACTCTCTTACCCTTAGTGTTAAGTATATCCTAGGCATCTTGTATCTGGATTTTTACATTGGTTTTGGCTACTCTTTGGCTTGCCCTCTTTTTGATATGTGGTGGACAGTTTTATTTTTTGAACATATGAATACAATTTTTGAGTTTTTCAGACTAAACTAGGTTAGCATATACTTTGCCATTTTTAAGTCTCTTGTGCCTTTTTTTTTTACATAGGCATAACCAACATTTTTTACCCTTGAAAATATCTCATGTTTAAAAGGATAAGACAGTTTCCAGAGCAGTATGACATCTCTCTTTACATAAACCTAAAAATGATGTTAATATCACCTTTAGATTAGGAAGGACATAACATCTATTATTAAGAAAAAAGAATTTCAAGGTAATCTTAGGAAAATTTTGTCATTTTGAATCTAAGAGTATCTCTGCAAATGGCTAAACAGCAGGAGTTGATCATAAGTTTTTCTTAAGTATTTATTTATTATCATTTGTACACTCTGTATCCCTTCTGTTGCTCCTCCCTCTTCTCCTTCAAGTCCCACCCACCCTCCTTCTTCTACCTCTATGCCCTTTCTCTGGTTCTATTATAGGGAAGGTCCACCTTCCCCTTCGTATCCTAGCTTATCAGGTCTAATCAAGGCTTGGTGAATTGTATTTCTCTGCAGCCTGATTCTCAGGGAAATGTTCACCTTCTGTCCATAATTCCGTCTATTTTTGAGACTCTTCATGCCTCCTCCCCTGCAGGCTTCTCAGAGCTCTAAGAGGAGAGAGAATTTCATAGGAAATACCATTTAGAGCTCAGTGTTTCAGGTCTGTCTCTGAATAATATCAGACTCTGTGTCAATGTATGCAAACCCATTTGATGCAGAAGGAAGCATCTCTGTGGATCCATGAACATTACAGTGATCTATGTGGTAAGTGCAGAGAGCAGCATATTTTAATAACAAGAGCCTGGGTTTCTTGAATATGTTCTTAGGGTACCCTTAACAACTCAATTAACTGCCACCCAATCCACCTTGTGGAAGACTGGTTTGGTCACAATAGATGGCCTTTTGGAACTTTACCTTCCACTATTAGGAGACCTTCTAGTAAGTGACCTCATAATATATTTGTCTTTCTGCATTATTTACTTCACCCAGGATGATTTTTCCTGGTTCTATCCATTTGCCTGAAAATATCATGATGTTATTTTCTTAGCTGAAGAAATATCCATTATGCAAATATTCTACATTTTTCTTAAAGATATTGTCAGTCCTGGTCTTTAGAACTTTTAAGTTGCTGGGACTTTATTATTATATAGAATGACAAACTATCAGAATAACTATGTTCTTTTAGCATAGTCCCTGTATCTTTTACTACTTCCTGGAGATTTGAAACAAAATGTCCCATAGCAGCTCCTCAATTTACATTTTGAATGCCCACTGAGGAAATATCTGGGAACTGTTAGGAGGTATGGACAGCTTAGATTGTATAATTCTTATTTGATTTATATTATAGGAGGGTGTAATTTGAGTTTGATATGCTAATAAAAGCAACCATACAAAATGGTGTTTCTGTCTCTCAGTCTCTGTCACTTTATATCTTTTTTTCAGTTGGGCTACGTCTTTCTATTTCTAAATATGTCTTTCTAGCTATTTCTCTCTTTGTTTCTGTCTTTCTCCCTCTCTGCCGGCTGTGTATGGTTTAGTATGAAATGTTCTCAGTTGTGCTGAAGGACTACAACAAGGTCCAGTTATCCCTTTTAATAACTGGCTCCTAAAACTCTTACTGGCTTTTACCTGTTTCAAGACATCATTCTCCCTCTTAAGAAATCAGCACCTGAGAGAATGTTCAGTTTTCCATGGAGATGAGTAAAAAAATCTTTCCTAAGTGTCCAGAATCTCTGATCATGTGCACACGTGACTTTTTGTTGTGAAACCCACCAATCCTTTATCTTATCCCTTTATCCATACCACACACCTTTATTCCTGTTTACCTCTGTGACAATGTCAGGTATGAAATGAAAATTTAATGTTTATTTAATTGGACAGCATCCCAAATAGGGAAGCTTCAACATGATGTGGGATTAAAGAGCTGTACAGCATGACAATATGGTCTCCTACTGTTGTCTTGGATCTGAAAATTCCTAGGTTGTGACTTTGAACTGAACAGTTACTCCCATACTCGCTAATTGGACCTTCAATATTCTTATTGATATAAGAGGTGGCAGAGTCTAGGTATCCCTGTGGTACGGAATCTTTAAGAGCAGGGAAAAGAGACGAAAATCAGACAATTCCTGGACCTGGTTTGCTGAAACAGAGAAAGATCAGTGTATGGAAAAGGAGAACAGAGGGGAAATAAAGTATTTGACAGCTGGAGAGGTTCCACACTAGTGTTGCCAACCTTCTATAAACAGGATTACTGTGATTGACCTGGATGGATTGGCAGCTATGTCCTACAGAGTGGTCAGTGAGCAATATTCCTAGTTCTGGGGTTTACAGTTAATATCCGGCCTTTAAGGACACAGAAATGTGTCTGTGTTATATGTCTATGACACAATAGCAGCTGTCTTTCAAGTTGGTTTCACCAGATAAGCCTTTTATACTCAGTATTAGTGCCAGAACTGATTGTTCAGAGGTGACACCTGAGCTCATGGGGTCTGAAGTAGCTGAGTAACCACTAGTTTACGGCTAAAATTCTCTGATACATAATGAGTTCCTTGAAAGCATTGCTTTCAAAGTAAAACTCTGCTCTTGTTTAGTGGAATCTTTTCTCCATGTTAAAAGTCATTGTATAAGTTGTTAACATTTTTATTGATTATGTGGGAATTTTGTATACTATACATTATACTCCCTTGCCATGGCTCCCAGGTTCAAATTTTTTCCCGTGTGTCACATGAAAATATATTTTTCTTTAAAATACATCAATTGAAGTATGTGTTGTTCATATACTCATTGTAACATGATCAGAGTCTCAGTGCCACATCCCTTAAAGAAAACTGAATTCATCCTTGCAGTACTCTGGCAACACCCCTATAAAGAAGCCATGAGTCCTGAAGAGCTCTATTCTTCATCACCTCGATCACAATTTTTCTTATGTATTTATTCATTAAAAAGTGTTCACATTGTATCCCCTCTGCTGTCCTCTCCCTCTTCTCATTCTGGTCCCACACACCCTTCTTCTACCCCTATGTAATTTCTAAAATTCCCCTGATAGTTGAGGTCTTCCTCCCCCATCTAACTTTCACAATGCTACCATGACATCACAGTGTTATCAGGATATCACAATGCTATTACGAACTGGCAATTGTATGACATCTCAACACTATTATGACAGCACAATGCTATTATGTCAGCCCAATGGTGATATGAATTCACAATGCTATCATGACATTACAGTGCTATTATGATGTGATATCACAATGCTCTGATGATATCGGAATGCCTTCATACGGTAATATGACATCACTATGCTATGTTGATATCAGTGTGGTATTATGACATCACAATTGTATGATGACATTACAATGCTATGATGACATCACAATGTTATGATGACATCACAATCACATTATGACCTAAATAGGCTAGTATGATATCATAATGCTATTATGACCTCAAAAATAGCATTATGACATAATTACTTTATTCTGACAACTCAATGGTATTATGACATCACACTGATAATGACTGACAATACTATTATGATATCATGAGTTCAAATAGTATGATGCAATCACAATGATATTATGATTTCAAAATGCTATTATGATATCTCAATGCTATTAGTACAGGACAATGATTTGAAATCACAGTGCTATTACAAATTCACAAATGAATTATGATATTATAATGTTATGACATCCCAATGTTTTTATGATTTCACAATGTTGTTTGATAACATAATTTTATTATAACATCAAAATGCTATGACTTCAAAATGCTATTATGCTTTCATAATGATGTTATGACATCACAATTCATTTATGACATTACAATGATATTATGTCATTACAATTGCATTTTGACATCGAAATTCATCATGATATCCCCAATGCTATTATGACATAAACATGGTTTCATGACATTACAATGCTATTATGACATCACAATGTTATTATGATTTACAACCGGATGACTTCACAATGGTAATAGGACATCACAATACTATGATAACATCAAAATACTATGATAACTTCATATTGGGTTTATGAGCTCCATATGCTGTTGTGATATCACAATGCTATGTTGACATTATAATGCTCTTATGTCATCACAATGCTATAATGACATCACAATGGTATTATGCTCCCATAATAGTGTCATGACTTGACAATACAATGATGACATTACAATGCTATGAAGGATAACTATGCTATTATGATATTACAATATTATGATGACATCAAAATGGTTTTATGACTTCACAATCATGCAAAGACCTAAATAGGCTAGTATGACTTCCCAATGGCATTATGATATCACAATGGTATTATAACATTACAAATCTATCATGACTTCAAAAAGGTATTATAACATCACAATGGTATTACAATAACATTAAAATGGTATGAAATATCAATGCTATTTGGACATCACAATGCTATTATAACCTCAAAATGGTATTATGACATTACATGCTATAACAACATCACATTTGTGTTTTGACTTCACAATGCTATTATGACTTCACAATGCTCTGATGACATCAATAAGTCATTATGATATCACAATGGTATTATGACAACAAAATTCATTATTACATCCCAATGTTATTATGATAGCACAATGCTTTTAGGATTGATTGTGGTATGAAAATACATGGAGTTGTTGATATAACAATGGAATTATGACGTTACAATTCTATGATGATATCATGATGCAACTATGATATCACAATAGTATAAGGATATCACAATGATATGTTGGCTTCAAAATAATATTATGACATCACAATTTTATTATGACATTACAATAGTATTAGGATATCACAATGCTATGATGACTTAAAAAATGTCATGTCATCCCAATGGTATTATGACATCCCAAATCTATTATAAAATCCCACTGTTATCATGATATCCCAATGCTATTATGAAATCACAATACTATGATGACATCACAATGATATTATACTATCACAATGCTGATATGTCTTCACAAAGGTATTATGTCATTACAATGTTCTTACAATATGATTGTGTTGTGACACCTCAATGGAATTAGGACATCTCATTGCTATGGTGACATAAGAATGCTATTAAGCTTTCAAAAAGGTGTTATGACTTCACAATGCTATTATGACATCACAATGCTATTATGAGATCACAATGGCATCATGACATCAAGATTTATCATGATATCTCAATGCTATTATGACATCACAATCCTATTATGACATGATTGTAGTATGACATCAGAAAGGAATTTTGATGTCACAATGCTATTATGAAACTACAATGTTATGTTGATGCCACAATGCTATGATGACATTACAATGCCATTATGATATCACAATGGCATTATGACATCAAAATTCATCATGATATCCCATTGCTCTTATGAAATCACAATGGTATTACAACATGATTGTGGTTTGACATCACAATGTAAATTTGACATCAAAATTCTATTATGACTTCACAAGGTTATTAGGACATCCCAATGATATGACATACCAAAGGTATTATGATATCGTAATGGCCTCATAATATCAAAATTTATCATGACATCCTAATGCTATTCTGACATCACAGTGCTATTACTACATGATACTGGTATGCCTCACAATAAAATTTTGACATCATAATGACATTATGACATCAGAATTCTATTACTACATCACAATGCTATTACTACATCACCATGATATGAAAGCACAATGCTATTACTACATCACAAAAGGTTTTGTCATAACATATGATAAAACAATGTTATAATATCCCAATGGTACTATGATTTCACAATATGTTTATGACATCACAATGCTATTATGATATCACAATTCTATTATGACATCACAATCCTATTATGACTTCAAAAATGTATTATGACAGGACAATGGTGTGACATCTAAATGCTTTTATGACAATTCTATTATGACATCACAATATTATGATATTTCAATGCTATTATGAGATTACAATGATATGAAATAAAAATGCTATTAAAACATCACAAAGTATTATGACATCATAATACTATTATGACATCACAATGTTATGACATCCCAGTGGTTTTAGAATTTCATAATGCTATTATGACATCGCAATTTTATTATGACATAACAATGCTTGATGACATCACAGTGCTGTTACAACATGATCGTGTTATATATCACAGTGGACTTACAATGCTATTATTATTTCACAACAGTAAGACTTTCCAATGATATTAAGACATCCCAATGGTACTATGATTTTACAATGCTCTGATGACTTTACAATGCTCTTATGATATTTCAATGCTATTAACACATCACAATGATAGGAAATCACAATATTTTATGACATCACAAAGGCAGTTTGAAATCACAATTCTATTATGACATTATAATATGTCATAATATATATGACATATCGATGATATGATTTCACATTGTTAATATGACATCACAATGATATTATGACTTCACAATGGTACTTAGGCATGATTGTGTTATGATGTCACAATGAAATTTTGAAATCAAAAAGCTATTATGACTTCACAACAGTAAGACTTCACAATGATATTAGAATATACGTTGCTATGATAACACCACAATGCTTTTATGAAATCACAATGGCATCATGACTTGAAAATTCATCGTGACATCCCGATGCTATTATGATATCACAATGGTTATGTGCTGATTGCCTGAGAGGGAGAATGATGAAATGAAACAGGTGAAAGCCAGTAAGAGTTTCAGGAGCCAGTTATTGCTTGAGAGAAAGACTGAGCAGCTCTACATTCCTCAATCTGGACAACTGGAAGCACACAACACAGAGATGACAGTTCCTGTGTTCAAGACTCTTAGTTCAGTTAATCTGTCACATATTTCTTTCAAGTGGTCATTAGTAAAGTTCAGTGTCCTTGACATGTGACTTTCATATTATCACAAATTCCAATATTATTTATTAAATGCACAAGTATATCCTCAGTCAGTGAATTACTTACTGAGAAAATGCTCTCTGACTAAGGCAAATTTTTGAACAAAAAGCCTTTAATTGGAACCTTGCTAATATTTTTACAGAGACTATCCAGAATTTCACATCAGGAAGCAGAAAATTGTTGTAGTCCTTTAGTATATCTAAGAACTTTTCATACTGGACTACAAGCAGCAGGCAGAGAGAGGGAGACTGAGTGAGACAGAGAAAGAAATAGCTAGAGAGACAAATTCAGAAAGAGAGAGAGCAAACTTACAGAAACAAAGATATAATGTGACAAAGACAGAGAACCATTCTGTCTGGTCACATTCATTGGCATAACAACCTCAAAGCACACCCTTCTACAATATAACTCCACCAGGAATTTTATTATATAACAAGGCCATACCTCCTCACACTTCCCAGACATTTCCTCAATGAGGCCTCAACATATAAATAGATGAGCTGTAAGGAGAAATTGCAGTTCAAATCAACAGGAAGTGGGAGAAGGTGGAGGGACTTCTAGGCTAAAAGAATATATTTATCCTGATAGTTTGTCATTTCATACAATGATTAAAGTCCCAGCAAATTCCAAGTTCTAAAGAGCAGGACTGACAATCTCCTTTGGGGAAAATGTGGAATATTTACATAATGGAGTATTATTCACCTAAGAAAATGACATAATGGTATTTCAGGCAAATATATAGAACAAGGAAAAATCATCCTGGGTAAAGTAACAAAAATGCAGAAAGACAAATATGCTATGTATTCACTTATTAGGAGGTCTTCTAATTAGTGGGGAATATAGTTCCAATAGGCTATCTAATTTTGACCAAACCAGTCTTCTACTGTGGGTTTCAGTGGCAGTGTATTGTGCTGTTGGGCCAAGGCACCATATAAAAATTTTCAAGCAACCAAAGCTGTTGTTATTAAAATATGCTGCTCTCTACCTTGAACTGATTGATCATTGCCATGTTATTAGATCCACAAAGATATTTCCTTCTGCATCAAATGTGTTTTCATACAGAGACCCACAGTCCGATATTATGCAGAGAGAGACTTTACAACACTAAGCTGTAAATGGGATTTCCCTATGAAATCCTCCCTCCCCTCAGTTGTCTGATAAGCCTCCAGGAGAGGAGCCAGGAAGGGTGTTATAAGTAGAGGGAAATGAGGACACAAGGAGAACAATACTCTGAAAACCAGGCCTCAGAGGAAGATGATGCAGAGAGTCTTAATGAGACCTGAAATCCTGGAGTCAGAAGAGTGAGGAGGACCTTGCCTATCAAGGAACTAAAAAAAAGGACATAGGGATAGAGGGAGGGGGTGGGTGGCATGGGAGGAGAAGAGGGAGGGGTAGCAGAGGGGATACAAAGTGAATCAATCATAATGAATAAATACATAAGAAAAAGTGTGATCAAAGTGATAAAGTATAGAGCTCATTTGGGTGTTACAGCTTCTTCTTGGGATGATGCCAGTGTGCAGCAATGATGAACTCAGTTTTCTTTAAGGTTCTTGGCCCTAAGGCTATGATCATATTCCAATGAGTATATGAACAACAATTACTTCAATTGATGTATTTAAAAAAGTTGGGTGATCTTGGAAGCAATGGAAAAGAAGTGTAATGTATGTAATATGAAATTCCCACATGACCAATAAAAATATGTTGAAAACTTTTACAATGACTTTTAACATGGAGAAAGGATTCCACTAAAGGAGGGCAGGATTTGACTTTGTAAGGCATTCTTTCCAAGAACTCATTATGTAACAGAGAATCCTTGCCATGAACTAGTAGTTACCCAGCTATGTCAGACCCCATGAGCTCAGGTGGCATCTCTGAACAAACAGTACTTGCACTAACACTATGTTTAGAGGGTATTGAGGAGGACCACAGCATGTAATACAGCTGCTCTTGTACCCTAGGCATATAACACCTATCCATTCTCTGTCCTGATTGCCAAAATTTACCTGTAAACCCCAGAACTAGGAAATGTGTTTACTAATCACTGATTAGGATACAGCTGCCCATCCAGCCAGGTCATCCAAGGCAACCGTGCTCATAGAGGGTTGCAAACAATAGTGTGGAATATCAACAGCTGCCTTTTAATATCTTGCCCTTCATTCCTCCTTTAATAGACACCAATCTTTTTCTATTTCAGCCAGACCAGTCCAAGAAATTATATGGTTTCCTTCTCTTTTATCTGTTCTTAAAGAATCAATACCTCAGGGAACCCTAAATCCCACCAGTCTATTGTATCAATAAAAATGTGAACGACCATTTAGTGAGTACAGGAGTAACTCCTCAGTTCAAAGTCACAACGTAGGAAATTTCAGATCCAATACCACTGTAAGAGACCAGTTTGTCATTCGGCACAATCCCCTTAATCCCACATCACTTTGAAGCTTCCCTACTTAGGAAGCTGTCCAATTAAATAAAGTATAATTAAACTTTCATTTCCTACATGACATTTTCATAGAGTTAAACAGGAGTATACGTTAGGCTCCTGAATAAAGGGATGATATAAAGGTTTGTTCAGTTTCACAGAAAAATTTGCATATACACAGGATCAGAGATACTGGACACTGAGGAAAGTTTGTTTAATCATCTTCATGGAAAACTCAATATTCTCTTAGTTGCTGATTAGCTTAGAGTGAGATTGATTTCATCAAACAGGTGAAAACCTGTAAGAGTTTCACTATCCAGTTATAAAAAGGGCCAAGTGGCAATCCTGCTTGAGCAGCCCTATGTGCCTCAATTTGAGCAGCTGAAAGCACACAACCCAGAGATGACAGTTCCTGTGTCCAAGACTCTTAGTTCATGAAAAATGTCACTTATTTCTTTCAAGTGGTCATTAATAAAGTCCCATGTCCTTGACATGTGAGTTTCACATTGTCACAGATTCCATTATTATTTGTAAAATGCACAGATATGTCCTCAGTTAGTGAATTACTTACTGTGAAAATACTCCCTGACAAAGGCAAATTTTGAATAAAAAACACTTAATTGGGACTTTGCTCATATTTTTACAGACATTTTTACAAATGTCATGTCAGCAAGGAGTCATCTTATTGTAGTCCTCTTCCACCTTCTATCTGATCCTAGTCTATCTGGTCTCGTCAAGGCTGGATGCATTATCTTCTTCTGTGTCCTGATTCTCAGGGCATTGTTCTTCTTGTGTCCTCAATTTCTTCTACTTATGACACTCTTCCTGGCTCTTCTCCTGGAGGTTTCCCAGAGCTCTGAGGTGAGGTAGTATTTCATAGGGAAATCCCATTTAGAGATGGGTGTTTTAAGGTATCTCTCTATATAATATCAGACTGTGGGTCTCTGTATGCAATTCAATTTAATGCAGAAGGAAGTATCACTGTGGATACAAGAACATGGGACTGATCAGTTGAGGGCAAAGAACAACATGTTTTAATTGCAACATCTTGGGGTTGCTTGAAAAAATGCCATAGGATACTCTGTCTCCACAACTCAATTAACTGCCAACCAATAACCCTAGCTTAAGTCTGGTTTGTTCACAATATATGGACTATTGGAACTTTATCACTGACTATTAGGTGACCTCCTAAAAAGTGAATATATACCATGTTTGTCTTTCTGCATTGTAGTTACTTCACCCAGGACAATTTTTCCTTGTTCCATCTATTTGCCTGAAAAATACATGATGTCATTTTCTTAGCTGAATAATACTCCTTTGTGGAAATATACTACACTTTCCCCATAGGAGATCATCACTCCTGTTCTTTTTAACTTGGAAGTTGTTTGAATTTTAATCATTGTATTGAATAAGGAACTATGTACTTTTAGCCTAGAAGTCCCTCCAATGAAAGTGACCAGACAGAATAGCGTCTCTGTCTTTTAGTCTCTGTCACTTTATATCTTTGTTTCTTTCTGTCTCAGTCTCTATTTCTGTATCTGTCTAGCTCATTCTATCTTTGTCTCTCACTGTCTCCCTTACTCTGACTGCTGCTTGTGATTCAATATGAAAATATCATAGTTTTGCAAAAGGACTACAATAAGATGTGTGTTTGCTGATGCAATATCCTTGATGGTCTCTTTGAACATATAAGCAAAGATCTAATTATACTCTTTTTGTTCAAAAAGTTGCCTAGCTCAGGGAGCGTTTTTCTAGTAAGTAATTCACTGACTGTGGACATATCTTTGCATTTAATAAAGAGTAATGGAATCTGTGATGCTATGAAAGTCACATGTCAAAAACAGGTGACTGTTAATGATCACTTGAAACAAATATATGACATGTATATAGTGGAACTGACATCACTGGTTGTGGGATTTCAGCTGCCAAGATTGAGGCATGTAGGGCTACTCAGCCTTTCTCTCAAGTTTCTTGTCTACTTGACCCTTTTAATAAATGGCTCCTGAAACTCTTACTGGCTTTCACCTGGTTCTTGACATCATTCTCCCTCCTAACGAATGAGCACCTAAGAGAATCCTGAGGTTTCCATGGAGAGGAGTAAACCAACTTTACTGAGTGTGCAGTTTCTCTGATCCTGTGCACAGTGACGTTTTCTTTTGAAACCCAGCAAACCTTTATCTCATCTCTTTATCTATATCACACACTTTTACTCCGGTTTACCTTTTTGACAATGTCATATAGAAAATGAAACTTTAATGTTTATTGAAATGGACAGCTTCCTAAATAGAGAAGCTTCAACATGATCTGGAATTAAGGAGCTGTACAGAGTGACAATATAGTCCTCTCCTGTGGTTTTGGATCTGAAAATTCCTAGGTTGTAACTGTGAACTCCCATACTCACTAAATGTACCTTCACAGTCTTATTGATACAAGAGGTTGGCATGGTCTAATACCCTGTGGTATTGAGTCTTTTAGAGCAGAGAAAAGAGATGCAAATCAGACAATTCCTGAGACTGTTTTGGCTGAAACAGAGATCAGTGTATGGAAAAAGAGAATAGAGGGGCAATAAAGTTTTTGATAGTTGGTGCTGTTGCATACTAGTGTTGCCAACCCTCTATTGGCAGGGTTGCCTTGGTTGACCAAGATGGATGGCAGATATGTCCTACTTGGTGGTCAAGGAGGAATCCTTCTCATCCTAAGGTTTACAGGTTATATATGGGCCTTCCAGTTAGAGAAATTTGTAACATTGTAAAACTTATCAGGATATTATTTTTATTGATTATCTGGGAATTTCATATTACATATATTATACTCCTTTTCCATTGCTCCCAGGTTCAAATTCCTACCTATGTGTCACACTATTTTTTTAAATACATCAATTGAAGCAATTGTTTTTCATATACTCATTGAAACATGATCAGAGTCTCAGTGCCAAATCTCTTAAACAAAACAGAGTTAATAATTGCTGCACAATGTCACAATCTTATGAAGAAACCATCAGTCCTGAAGAGATTTATAATTTATCACCTGGATCACACTTTTTCTTATGTATTTATTCATTAGGATTGTTTCACTTTGTATCCCCTCTGCTACCCCCTCCCTTTACTCTTTCCAATCCCACATCCCATCCTTCCTTTATATTTATGCTCTTTTTTTACTTCCCTGATAGGCAAGGTCCACCCCTTCTATCTGACCCTAGTTTGCCAAGTCTCATCAAGCTTTTCTGCATCATCTTCCTATGAGGCTTGATTCTCAGGGCATTGAACTCCTTGAGTCCTCAATTCCCTCTACTTATGACACTCTTCCTGCCTTCCCTCTTGCAGGCTTATCAGAGAACTGATGGAAGGTATTATTTCATAGGGAAATCCCATTTAGATCTTAGTGTTTTAAGCTCTCTTTCTGCATAATATCAGACTGTGGGTCTCTGTATGCAATCGCATTTGATGCAGAAGGAAACATCTTTGTGGATCGAAAACATGGCACTGATCTATCAGTTGAGTGTGGAGAGCAACATAATTTAATAACAACAGTCTGGTTTGCTTGGCAGTTTCCATTGGAACCACAGCCCAACAATTCAATTAACTGCTATCAAATTCCCCTAGTGGAAGACTGGTTTCATAAAAATAGATGTTCTATTGGTATGTGATCCCCCAGTATTAGGAGACCTCCTAATAATTGAATACATATGATATTTATGTTTCTTTATTTCAGTTATTTCACCCAGGATGATTTTTCCTGGTTCCATTTGCCTGAAAATATCTTGTTGTCATTTTCTTAGCTGAATCATACTCCTTTATGGAAATATTCTACGTTTTCCCCAAAGGAGATTGTCAGTCCTGTTCTTTCATCATTGGAAGTTGCTGGGAATTTAAACATTATATTGAATGACAAACTTTCAGGATAACTATATTCTTTCAGCCTAGAATTCCCTCCATCTTCTTCTATTTGATGGTGATTGAATTGCAATGTCCCCTCAAAGCCCATCTATTTACATGTGGAGTCCCCAGTCAGGAAATGTCTGGTTATGATTAGGAGGTATGGCCTCCTAATTCCTTTGGTTTCTCTAAGTTTTTCTCAGCCCTTTTATCTTTTGTATACAGGAGGGCTACTGATTTCTCTCAGTTTAGTTTGATGTTGGCTATAGGCTTGTTGTACATTGCATTTACTATATTTAGATATGTGCCTTGTATCCCTTATCTCTCCAATACTTTAAAAATGAATGGATGTTGGATTTCTGAAAATGCTTTTTCAGCATATAAGGAGATTATAATGTTTTTTTTTTCTTTCTTTTTTTAAATGTTGGATCATATTGAAGGATTTCTGCATATTAAACCACCCCTGCACACCAGGGATGAAGCCTATTTGGTCATAGTGGATGATATCTTTGATGGGTAATTGTATTCTGTCAGAAACGTAATGTGACTTGGTATAACTGTAACCAAGCAAGTAAAAAACTTGTATGAAAAAAATTTAAGTCTCTGAAGAAAGAATTAGAAGAAGATATCAAAAGATGGAAATTTCTACCATGCTCATGGCTTGGCAGGATTTACATTGTAAAAATGGCCATGTTACCAAAAGCATCTACAGATTCAATGCAGTTACCCTCAAATTTCCAACACAAATCTTACAGATCTTTATAGAAAAATTCAAAACAACTTCATATGGCAAAACAGAATCCCAGAATTGCTAAAACAATTCTCTACAATAAACGATCTTCTGGAGGTATCTCCATCCCTGATCTCAAGGTGTATTAAAGAGCAACAGTAATAAAACTGCCTGGTAATGGCATAGAAACAGAATTGTGGATAAATGGAACCAAAAAGAAGACCCAGTTATACACCCACACACTTATGGACACATGGTCTTTGAACAAGATTCCATAACCATGGAACAATGGAAAAAAGATAGCATCTTCAACAAATGTTGCTGGTAAAACTGGATGTCTACATGTAGAAAAATACAACCTGGGTGCTATCTCAGACAACTAAAACTAGTGAATCTTCAATATTCAGCCATTCACCTCCAGGCATATTATCCAAAAGAGTCTCAAGTACAAAATAAGGACATTTGCTCAAACATGTTTGTAGCAGCTTTATTTGTAAAAGCCAGAAACCACCAAGATCCACCCCACATTAAAAAATGTTACAGAAATTGTAGTCCATCTAAAATTGGAATATTACTCAGCTTTTTGTTCAAAGAGTTGCCTTGGTCAGGGAGCATTTTCACTGTAAGTAATTCACTGACTGAGGACATATCAGTGCATTTAACAAACTATAATGGAATCTGTGATAATGGAAAAGTCACGGGACTTTATTATTGACCACTTGAAAGAAATATATGACACTTTTGCAGAACTAAGAGTCTTGGACACAGGAACTGTCATTTGAGGGTTCTGTGCTTTCAACTACCCAGAATAAGGCATGTAGGGTTGCTGAGTTATTATCTCAAGCAGGCTTTCCATTTGGCACTTTAAATAACTGGCCCTTGAAACTCCTACTGGTTTTCACCTGTTTCTGAAATTATTCTCCCTCTCAGCCAATCAGCACTTAAGACAATCTTGATGTTTCCATGGACATGAGTTAACACACTATCCTCAGTGTCCAGTATCTGATCCTGTGCATATGTGAATCCTCTTCTGAAACCCTACAAGCCTTTATCTCATCCGTTTATCCAGACCCACACCTTTACGCCTGTTTACCTCTGTGACAATGTGAAGTAAGAAATTAAACATTAATGTTTATTTAATTGGACAGCTTCCTTAGTAGAGAAGCTTCAAATTGATATGTGATTAAGGGGAATGTACCCAAAGACAAGATGGTCTCCTACTATGGTCTTGGATCTGAAATTTCCTAGGTTGTTACTTTTAACTGATCAGTTACTTATATAATCACCAAATGTACCTTCATATTCTTGTTGATGTAGATGCTGGCAGGGCCTAGCATTCTGTGTGGTATGGAGTCATTAAGAGTAGGGAAAAGAGACATGGAAACCAGATAATTCCTGGGACTGGTTTGGCTCCAACAAAGAATGATCTGTGTATGTAAAAAGAGAAGTGAGGGGTAATAAACTATTCAACAGCTGGTGCTGTTCTACACAGTTTTGCCATCTTCTTTGAGCAGGCTTGCCTTGACTGACCTGGCTGGATCAGCATCTGTGTCCTACTCAGTGGTTAGAGAGAAACCCTTCTGCTCCTGGGGTTTACAATGAAAACTGGGCATTCAGGATAGAGAAATATGTCCATGTTGTGTATCTAGGACACAATAATAGCTATGATTCCTGCTCTTGTTCTTCACACAAAATCTCAAAATATAGTGTTAGTGCCAGGACTGTTTATTCAGTGGTGCCCCCTAATCATGGGTCTTGGTCACTAGTTCATGGCTAGGATACTTTACTACATAATGAGTTCCTGGAAAGCATGCCTTACAAAGTCAAACTCTGCCTTCTTTTAGCAGAATCTTTTCTCCTTGTTAAAAGTCTTCATAAAAGTTGTCCAAATATTTTTTGCTTATGTGGGAAATTCACATATATAAATTAAAATATTTTTTCCTTTGCTTCCAGGTTCAAATTCCTACCATGTGTTACCCTATTTTTTTTCTTTAAAATACATCAATTTCAGTATGTGTTGTTAATATACTAATTGGAAGGTGATCAGAGTCTCAATGTCATGTCCCTTAAAGAAAACTGAGTTTGTCCTTGCTGTACCTTGGTACCACTCCCAAGAAGAAACCATCAGTCCTGAAGATCTCTATACTAAATCACGTTGAACACATTTTTGTCTCATGTATTTTTATTATAATTTGTTCACCTTCTATCCCCTCTGCTGCCCCCTTTCTCTTCTATTTCTAGTACCATCCACCCTCCCTCTTCTACACCTAGGCCCTTTCTCTACTTCCCTGATAGGTGAGGACCTCCTCACCCTTCTATCTGAACCTACCTCATCAGGTCTCATTAAGGCTGGCTGCATCATCTTCCACCTTGGCCTGATTTTCAGGACATTGTTCTCCTTGTGTCCTCAATTTCCTGTACTTATGAATCTTCCTGCCTCTTTTCCTGCAGGCTTCTCAGAGCTCTGATGTGAGGGAAAATTTCATAGAGAAATCCCATTTAGACCTGTGTGTTCTAAGTTCTCTCTCTGCACAATTATCAGACCGTGGGTCTCTGTATGCATTTTACTTACTTCACCCCAAATGATTTTTTTCTCGTTCCATCCATTTGCCTGGAAATATCATGATGTCATTTTCTTAGCTGAATAATACTCCATTATGGAAATATTCAACATGTTTTTTCAAAGGAGATTGTCAGTCATGTTCTTTAGACCTTGGAAGTTTCCGGGGAAAACAGGGAACAATTTAGGAGCCTGACAAAGAGGGCCTCTGAAAGGCTGTGCCCTGAAGACTATCAAAGCAGATGCTGATGCTTATGGCCAACTGTTGGGCAGATTGCATGGAATCTAATTAAAGAAGTGGGAAAGAGCAAGATCTGGAGAGGACAGGAGCTCCACAAGAAGAGAAACATAACCAAAAAAATTGAGCACAGGGGTCTTTTCTGAAATTCATACTCCAACCAAGTACCATACATGGAGATAACCTAGAACCTCTGCACAAGATGTAGCCCATGGCATTTCAGTGTCCAAGTGTGTTCCATAGTAAGAGGAACAGGAACTACCTCTGACTTGAACTGCTTGGCCTTCTCTTTGATCACCTCCCTGTGATGGGGGAGCAGCCTTAGCACACCACACAGAAAGAGAATGTAGCCACTTTTGAAGAGATCAGAAGAGACTCAGATCACAAGGAGGCAGAGAAAGATCTCTGCTACTGTGGGCTTGGGGAGGGGCATTGTGGAGAATGGGGAGGGAAGGTGGGATAAGAAGGGATGAGGCTTTAAGGGGTAAAAATGAATACAGTGTAATTAATAAAAAATAAATAAAAATATAATTCCTTTTGGGTTTATATTATAGGACCTTTGTACTTTGTGGTTGCTCTGACAAAGAAAGTTACCAGAGAGAATGGAGTCTCTATCTCTAGGTCTCTGTCACTTTATATCTTTGTTTCTATTGTTCTCCATCTCTCTATTTCTGAATCTGTCTCTCTAGCTCTCTCTTTGTCACTTTCAGTCTCCCTCTCTTTTCCTGCTGCTTATGGTTCAATATGAAAACTCTCAGTTTTGGGAAGGACTAAAACAAGATGACTGCTTGCTGACGTGACATCTGGGATGGTCTATGTAAAAATATAAGCAATGTCCCAATTAAATTATTTTTGTTCAAAGATTTGCCTAGGTCAGGGAGCATTTTCACAGAAACTAATTCATCGACTGAGGACATATCTGTACATTTAATAAATAATAATGGAATCTGTGATAATGGTGAAACTCAAGACATTAACTTTATTAATGACTATTTCAAAGAAATATGTAGTGCTCTCTTCAGAAGCACCTATACTAAAATTGGAACAATAGAGAGAATATTACCAAGGCCCATAGGCAAGGATGAGATTCAAATTCGTGAAGCATTCCGTTTTTGTTTTTGTTTTTTTTTTTTTTTGAGAAATTAAAGAAAACACAAACAGAGGAATTTGTGGAGAGAAAGTATTTAGGAAATAAAACAGGAACTACAGAGCTAAGCGTGAGCAATAGCAACAAGAGATGGAAGAAAGAATCTCAGGTGTTGATGATACAATGGAAGAAATTGATGTATCTGTCAAAGAAAATGTTAAATCTAAAAAATTCCTGACAAAGACCATGCAATAAATTCAAGACAACTTAAAAAGACAAAACATAAAAATAATAGAAATACAGGTAAAAGAAGATTCCCTCCTCCAAGGCCCAGAAAATATTTTCAACAAAATCAATGAAAAAATTTTCCCCAATTAAAGAAGAGGCCAATAAGAATATAAGAGATATACAGAACACCCAATAAATTAGTCCAGAAAAGAAAATCTTCCCACCACATAATAATCAAAACAGTAAATAAAAATACTAAAAGAAAAAAATACTAAAATCTGCAAGGGAAAAAGGCCAAATAACATATAATGGCAAACCCATTAGTATCACACCTGACTTCTCAACAGAAACTATGAAAGCTAGAAGGGCCTGGATGAATATCATGCAGGCCCTAAGAGAACACAGATGTCAGCAGAGGTTACTATACCCAGCAATACTCTCAGTCCTCATAGATGGAGAAAACAAAATATTCAATGACAAAAAAAAAAAATCAACAATACTTACACACAAATCCAGGGTTACAGAAGACACTAGAAGGAAAAATACAACCCAAGAAAACCAGCTAATTTCAAGAAAACACAGGACATAATTAACCTCATTATAGTAAAACAAAAAGCAACCAACACACAAACTTACTACCACAACCAATATGAAAATCAAAAGACCTAACAAACACTGGTCATTAGTTTCTCTCAACATCAATGGACTCAATTCTACAATAAAAAGAAACAGAATAACAGAATGGATCCATAAAGAAGACCTAGCAATCTGTTGCATACAAGAAACACACCTAAGTCACAAATGGACCCAAGAAGCAAGCAGGAGTAGCCATTCTAATATCTAATAAAATAGATAGGCAAGGGCACTTCATACTCATCAAGGGAAAATTTCTCCAGGAAGACATCATAATCCTCAACATCTATGACCCAAATACAAGGGCAGCCACATAAGGTAAAAAGAAACATTAATAAATCTTAAACCACATGTAGATCCCCACACATTAATAGAGGGAGAATTAAACACCCCACTCTCAAAAAAAGACAGGTCAACAAAACAGAAATTAAATAAAGAAACAATGTCTCTAACAGAGGGCATGAATCAAATGGACCTGACTGATATTTAAGGAACTTTAAACCCAAACACAAAAGAATTTACCTTCTTCTCAGCACCTCATGGAACTTTCTCAAAATAGACCTTATGGTTGTTCACAAAGTGAGCCTCAACAGATACAAGAAGATACTTCCTTGTATCTTATCTGACCACCATTGAATAAAGCTGGAACACAACATCAACAGAAATAGCAAAAAGCCTACACACACATGGAAACTGAACAACTTGTTACTAAATGACAGCTGGGATCAGGGAAGAAATAAAGAAAGAAATTAAAGTTTTTGTAGAATTCCATGAAAATGAAGCCACAACATACCCAAACTTTATGTGACACAATAAAAGCAGTGCAAAGAGGAAAGTTCATAGCACTAAGTGCCTTCAAGAAGAAATTTGAGACATCTCATTCAAGCAATGTAATGGATCACCTAAGAACCCTAGTAAAAAAGGAAGCAAATATACCCAAGAGGAGCAGATGGCTGGAAATAATTAAACACAGGGCTGAAATCAATCACTTAGAAACAAATAAAACAATTCAAAGAATCAGTGAAACCAAGAGCTGGTTCTTTGAGAAAATCAACAAGATAGACAAACCCTTAGCCAAACCAAAAAGCAGAAAGGCACCATCCAAATAGGCAAAATTAGAAATGAAAAGTGAGACATAACTACAGATACTGAGGAAATCCAAACAATCATTAGTACTTACTTCAAAAGTCTATATACCACAAAATTTGAAAATCTAAGTGAAACAAAAATTTCCTTGATTGATCCACTTAATATAACTGAATCAAGACCAGGAAGGTCAATTAAATAGTCCTATATTCTCCAAGGAAATAGAAGCGCTCATCAAAATCTTCAATCCAAAAAAAGCTCAGGACCACATGGTTTCAACACAGAATTCTACCAGACCTTCAAAGAAGAGCTAACTTCAGTTATCTTCAAACTATTCCACAAAACAGAAACAGAAAAAAGACTATCAAACACATTCTAAAAAGCCACAGTCACCTTCGGGCATGAACCTCACAAAGGCCCAGCAAAAAAAAAAAAAGATAATTTCAGGCAAATCACCCTTATGAACATTGATGGAAAAATACACAACAAAATACTTGAAAACTGAATAGGAGAACACATCAAGAATATCATAAACTATGTCCAAGTAGGTTTCATCCCAGGTATGTAGGAGTTTTTCAATGTATGGAAATCCATATAAACAAAATCTAACATCCATTCATGTTTAAAGTTTTGAAGAGATCAGGGATACAAGGCACATATCTAAACATAGTAAAGGCAATATACAGCAAGCCTATAACCAACATCAAAATAAATGGAAAGAAACTTAAAGCAATCTCACTGAAATCAGGGACAAGGCAAGACTGCTCATTCTCTCCAGATCTCTTTAACATAGTTCATGCAAGTCCATGCTAGAACAATAAGAAGATTGAAGGACATCAAGGGAATCTAAATCAGAAGGAAGAATTCAAAGTATCACTATTTTCAGATGATAAGATAGTATACCTGATGTTATTAATTAAAAAGAGATGAAGCAGGGGGACAACCGATATTCTCTGTGAAAGGTTTATTAGGGGGGTATGGTGGAAGTGGGTAGCAGGGCATGGTGGGGAAAGAGAGATGGAAAGGGAGAATGGTGTGCCCCAGTGAAAGAGAAAAAGCATAAGATAGAGTGAGAGAGAGTAGAGAGTAAAAGAGAGAAAATAAGACATGGAGCAAGAGTAAGAGAGAGACCACATGTTGGATTGGCCCTTTTTTTTGCCTTTTTGCCTTTTTGATTTCTTTTTTAATTTAATTTTATTTTATGTTATTTTATTAATTACATTTTATTCATTTTGTATCCCCTCATAAGCCCCTCTCTCCTCCCCTCCTGGTCCCACCCTCCCTCCCCTTTCTGCATGCATGCCACTCCCCAAGTCCACTGATAGTGGAGGTTCTTCTCTCCTTTCTGATCTTAGTCTATCAGTTCACATCAAAAATGGCTGCATTGTCCTCTACTGTGGCCTGCTAAGGCTGCTCCCTCTTAAGGGGAAGGTGATCAAAGAGCAGGCCAATCATTTAAGGGGGCAAGGTAACCACACCTTCCAGGTAAGGTCAAATGGCTGGCTGGCTGACGACACATGATGACAACATCGGTTGCTGGGCAACCCAGAAGCAGGTTGTGTTCCAAAATACAACATTGCTCCCTTTTTCTATAATTAAAAATGGGGAGCTTGGGCTGCTTTTTATAAAGTAAATTAAAGTATATGAATTTAGACTCATTGGAAGCAGCTTTTGGTTGTCATGCAAGAGGTTGAGAGAGAGCTGAATTATAGCAACAAAATGGTCAGATTGTAAGGTCAAGAGTAAAGGAAGCCTCTGCCCTGGAAAATTTAGGGTAGATGATTGTAAATAGAGTTGACAGCCATGCAAGGCAGCAGGTAGGGACTGGGGAACTCTGGGAGAACCTGGAGCCACCTGTCCTAGTCATGAAGCACACCATTTCAGCCTTTTGTTATCAACAAGTGAATAGATTCTCTTCTGGCTACTTCCTGCTGACACTGGGGGTGCTGTAGGGAGGTCAAAATGTTGGCCAAGTCCAGGAAGAATAGGCTGCTTTGATGCTTTCCAGGGTTTGCAAGAACATCCATGGCTGGGAGTGAAGGTGCAGGTTCAGCATGTTGGAAGTCTGTGAGGTCAGAGCTGAACACCTGCAGTTTGTTGGAAGTCCATGAGGCCAGAGTTGAACACCTGTAGATGCTTTGGCGCTGTTGTGGCTACAGGAAACATCTGTGTCTGGCAGGACACTGAAACACATATATAGGCAAAAGATAAAAGTTGAGTAGGGAAGAAAATCCTGTAGGTATTCATTGAAAGGTTTGGATTGATGAGGCTTGTACATGGGAACCTCTGTCTACCTGCAGGAAGCTTTATTTACCCAATCAAATGGCAATATTTAAGGAAGGCTTTGTTTTCGATCTGTCATTGAGATGAGGTTTAATTACAGAAGCATGCAAACTTAGAGGCCCTGGTGCCAGCTGGCACTAGGTGTAGAAACTTAAAATTCTCCGGAGGAGATCCTATCTCGAGTGTGGGCATCTGGGCATCCCCCACTGGGGGCTGAGAAGTCAAGACCTTCCAGTGGCATTCCAAGGGAAAGTATGACTCTGTGCAAGAGGGGTGCTACCTGTCCAATAGCACATCAGCTCTTGGCCAGGGATCAGGGTGAGGTGCCCAGTGGCATGGGCAAAACATGCCAATTTGCCTAGCTCTAGATCTTCCCACGAGTGGGCGAGAGGGGTCCCATGAGTGGGTGAGAGGTCAAGCAAGTGGGGAGAAAGAACTGTGTGCAAGAGAGGGCGTATCACCCAAGGCAGAGCATGGCCCTAAAATGGAGGTAAGAATAGAGGGTCAAACCTAGGCAATTAAGGCGATGGCTGAGGGGAGGTCCCTCCTTCTCAAAAGTAAGAAGTTTCAGGAGCTCTGCGGTCAAGCTTCCCCTACCAAGAGAGGCATTTATGCTGAGAAAATGGAATTAACTCACCAATCTAGTCAGTGGTTGCATGCAGTAAACAGCAGTCTGGTAGCCAGGAAAGGAAGTATTGAGAAAAAGTTACAGCTTTAGACATGTTAATATCACAATTGTACTGTGCATTGAGAAAAAGGCAGTAGACACATATGTGTTAATAGCATAAGTACTTTTTAACGAGAACTCTGAAAAGGCAAAAGCCTTTTATGAAGTAAAAGGGAAACTCACTTATACTTTTAGTATAAGCTTATACTTTTAGTATAAGTATATACACATTATGGAGGCTTACAATCTTGAGCTTAGGACCATAATAGTGGAATAGTGGTATTGTGGAATGTTTTTGTTTCAGATCAGATTAATAAATTAGAGCCCTATTGATAAAGGTTAAAACTCTGGATAGTCAATACAACAGTAGCATAACAACAGGAGGAAATATTAAGCCTTTTTACCTATTTAAGATACCTTAAATCACCTTAGACCTTGTAACCTTTATCACTTGCATTTACCAACCTTAAAACATTTTTAGACCCTCATTTATAAGTTGCATTACCAACCTTAAAACACATTTTTAGACTCTCAAACATGTATAACTTGTATTTATTTACCTTAAGACATCACTCAAATATGTTTTTTGAGAGGGACCTTTGTATTTAGTTATTTACCATGAGACATAGTTGAAACTGCTGTGAACATTTATTGTCCTTTAGCTAAAGGTTTCATTTTGGCCTGTTTGTTGAGTCTGAACTGTGTCTAGGTCTGAAAGGAGCAGCTCTAGGACTCAGACTTAAGGCCTGGTTCTCCTGTATATAAAGAGAACTGGGAAGGCACCTGAAGTCTCTGTGTAGGCCTGAAAATTGCAGCTCTAGTACTTAGGCTTAAGGCCTGGTCTCCTGCATATAAAGGGAATTGGAAAGGCACTTGAAGTCTCCCAACACAGAATTTGGCAATATATCTGTGGGACCTCATTCTGAGGTCAAAAACGGACCTGTGGGAGAGCTGTGGAGGTTGTAAGTTGAGAAGCCATCTGTCCTCTGCCAGGCCAATGAGCTAAAAGGCTGAAAGTGTCTGTGCTCTTGTGCTGGTTGAACCTTCATGGCTGGGCACAGAAGACAAGCCTGCTTGAAAGCATTTTGACTTCCAGAGGCCAGTTTGCCAACAGCCATCTTCGGTGGTGTGTCAGCACCAGGATCAGCATCCGTTTGGCTGCATTTGAACACATCATCTGGTGGAATGGACTTTTTGGCTATACATACATCTTGCATTTTTGTGGGAACACCAGCAGCTTCTGAACACAGCTAGGTATAAATTTAGAGCCCTTCGGGATGCCTCCATTTTTATCACCTCCTATATGGTGACTCACTGACCATCCTCAGCTGTTTATTAAAAATTGCAGTGAGGCCATATTTGCGTCTGCAGGACTATAAATATCTATCTATGATATGACTATTAGCTTGCATTTGTTAACCTGTAAATATCAACCAGTACTTTAGGTTTTGTCCTTACTAAGTTAGAACCTTAAATGTCATGAATATAATTTATTAGAGTGAGAGCATAAGTGTTTTGTATGATATAAAATATAAAAGTTTATAGCTTATAATTGTCTAAGGCCACGCTACAGATTAATAACATAATTTTAAGAGAACAAGACCAAGCTTATATTAACCTTTTGATAGTAGAGATATAGTAAATTGACCCAGTTTTAACATAAATATATATATATATATATTTAAATTAATTGATCTCAACTTAGAACACTGGTAAACAACTTGTACATAATAACGAACCCTTGAACCATAAGTTTAAAACCAACAGTTTAGCAGAACAGTATAAACCAAATTTAAAATTAACCAAGCATATTTTAATCTTTTGGTAATAGAGATGCTGCAAATTGACCCAGTTTTAACATAGATTAATACCTGTAAAATTAATAGATCTTAATTTTAGAATATTGGTAAATAATTTGTACATAACAATGAACCCCTGAGCAGAAGAGTATAAAGCAATTTTAAAATTTTATTTGAGCAACACATAAACCAACTTAATTTGAATAGCTATTTATAACTTTGAAATTTTTTTATTATATAAAATTTATTTAGAAGCAGGGTTGAATCATAAGATAGTAAAATGTAACTTTGAATTTTTATAAAAATCTATACCTATTTGAAATGATGCTCCTTGTGGCCTAATCTAAAAGATAAGATAAAGTTAATTATGATTAAGACTTATAAATGCAAACAAATGAGAAAATTATATAAGTTATATAAAGCATTAGATAAGGAATTTAAAATATAAGAGTAAAGTGTACAGAAATCAGGGAGAAAAGATACTAGTTTATTTTACTTTTTTCTTAAAGCTTGGGAAAAGAAAGCTAAAAGAAGAAATCACTGGGCTAGAAGTGAAAGGAAAGCAGCTTGGGGGGAGGAGAGAAGCACGTGGAGAGACAGAAAGGTGTGCTGGAGGTAGAGCCTCTTTACCCAAACCAAAGATGGCACTGTGCCACATTAAGACAGTAGTTAAACTATAGACACGCCCACTTCCTCCCAAAGCAAACATGACATGAACTAGGGATCCAGCAGGAAATTTAAGTTTCCCAACTGTGCTGGTTTTCTAAAACTGTCCTACTCAGAGTTTTTAATCTTCGACATTCTGATAGGTGTAAAAGTGAGTCGTTTTTGAGTTGCATTTTTCTGATGGCTAATGACATTAAGAATTTCTTTAAGTGATTCTCTGCCATTCAATATTCCTCTATTAAGAATTCTCTGTTTAGCTCTGTTCCCCATTTTTTTATTGGATTACTTGTTTTGTTGCTTATCAACTTGTCTATTTCTTTGTATATACTGGACATTAGTCCTTTGTCACAGAGACTTGAAGAGTCTTCCCTAATCTGTAGCCTTTTGCATTTTTTTATGACAGTGTTCTTTGCTTTACAGAAGCTTTTCATTTTCATGAGGTCCCATTTATTGATTGTTGCTCTTAGAGCCTGTGATGTTGGTGTTCTGTTCAAGAAGTTGTCTCCTGTGCCATTGAGTTCAAGGCTCTTCCCCAGCTTTTCTTCTAAGTGCTTTAAAGTTTCTGGTTTTATTTTGGTGTTTTTCATCTGCTTGGACTTTAATTTTGTGCAGGTTGATAAGTATGGATCTATTTTCATTTTTCTACATGTAGACATCCAGTTAGACCAACACCATATGTTGAAGGTGCTAACTTTTTTCCATTGTATGGTTTTGGCATCTTTGCCAAATATCAGGTATCCATAAATTAGTGGGTTTATTTCTGGGTCTTCTATTCAGTTCCATTAATCAACCATTCTGTTTCTATACCAGTACCATACAGTTCTTATTATTGTTGCTCTATAGTACAGCTTGAGATCAAGGATGGAGATAATTTCAGAAGGTCTTTTATTATAGAAGATTGTTTTAGCAATTCTGGGTTCTAATTTTTCCATATGAAGGTGAGAATTTTCTTTCAAGTTCTATAAATAATTGTTTTGGTATTGATATAATTGATGGGAAATAATTGATGGGAATTGCATTGAATCTGTAGATTGCATCAGGTAAGATAGCCATTTTTACAGTGCTAAGACTGAAAGCCATGAGCATGGGTGTTATTTCCTTCTTCTGATATCATCTTCTTTTTATTCTTTCTTCAGAGACTTGAATTTTTGTTTTTCAGACAAGTCTTTTACTTGCTTGGTTAGGGTCACACCAAGGTACTTTATGTCTTTGAATCAATACAAGAACACATCAAAGATATCATCCACTACAACCAAGGAGGCTTCTTTCCAGGTTCAATATTTGGATTTCCATCAATGTGACCCAACATATTAACAAACTAAAAGAAAAAAAAAACATGATAATCTCCATAAATGCTGAAAAATTATTTGAAAAAAAAAACAAAAGTCAGTCATGTTTAAAGTATTGGAGAGATCAGGGATATAATGTACATATCTAAATATAGTAAAGGCAAGTTAAAGCAAGCCTATAGTCTTGAAACTAAACAGAGAGAAACTTAAAGCGATCCCCTTTAAATCAGAAACAAAGCAAGGCTGTCCACTTTCTCCATATCTGTTCAACATAGTTCTGGAAATCCTTGCTAGAGAAATTTATGGAGATCAATTGGATACAAATCAGAAAGGAAAAAGTCAAAGCATCACTATTTGCAGATGATACGATAGTATACATGTATACTATTGATGTATTTTAAAGAAAATAAATTACTGTATCATATGGGAAGGGATTTCAACCATTGAGCAATGGTAAAGAGTGTAATATATGTAATATAAAATTCCCACATAATCAATAAAAATAACATGTTGACAACATTTACAATGATTTTAACATGGAGAAAAGAGTCCACTAATGGAGGGCAGAGTTTTTCTTTGTAAGGCATGCTTTCCAAGAACTCATTATGTAGCAGAGAATCCTAGCCATGAACTAGTAGTTACCCAGCTACCTGACACACCATGAGCTCAGGTGGCGCCTCACAACAAGCAGTCCTGGCACTACCACTATATTTAGACTTTTTTTCTGGAGAATGACGGCAAAAAAGAAACACAGCTGTTCTGTGTGCTAGGCACAAAAATAGAACTATTTATTCATCCTGAAGGACCATTTTTAACATTAAACACCAGTACCAGGAGGCTTGCTCACCTATCTCTGAGTAGGACACAGATGCTGAACCAGCCAGGACAGGAGAGCAACCCTGCTCATGGAGAGTTGCCAACACTTGTGGAACAGCACTAGCTGTCAAATAGTTTATTGCCCATCATTTCTCCTTTTACACTCAATGATCTTTTTCTGTTTCAGCAAAACCATTCTCAGGAATTATTTGTTTTCCTTCTCTTTTCCCTGCTCATAAAGACTCAATACCCCAGGGAAGCCGAAACCCTGCCAGCCTACTATATCAGTAAGAATGTGAAGGTCCATTTAGTATGTATACAAGTAACTGCTCAGTTCTAAGTCACAACCTAGGAAATTTCATATCCAAGAGGACATTTGAAGACCACGTTGTCATTAGGTACATTCCCATTAGTCCCTCATCACTTTGAGGCTTCCCTACTTAAGAAGATGTCCAATAAATAAACATTAAGGTTTCATTTCCTACTTGTGATTGTCACAGAGGTAAACAGGAGTAAAGTTGTGGGATCTGCATAAAGGGATGATATAAAGGCTTGTTGGGTTTAATAAGACAATGTGAGTTATGTACAGTATTAGAGATACTGTACACTGAGGAAAGTTTGCCTACTCATCTCCATAGAAACCTCAAAATTCTCCCAGTTGTTGATTGGGTGAGAGGGAGAATGATGTCATGAAACAGATGAAAGCCTGTGAGAGTTTCACAAGGAAGTTATTAAAATCCAAGTGGACAGCCTGCTTGAGAAAAGACTGAGCAGCCCTATATGAATCACACTGAACAGCTGAAAGCACACAACCAGAGATGACAATTCCTGTGTCCAAAACTCTTAGTTCAGAAAAAGTGTTACATATTTCTTTTAAGTGTTCATTAATAAAGTCACATCCCTTGACATTCACATTTTTACTGATTCCATTATTTGTTAAATGCACAGATAATGCATCAGTCAGTGATTTACTTAATATGAAAATGCTCTATTACCAAGGCAAATATTTGAAAAAAATGTAAAACTGGGACCTTGCTGATATTTTTTTTTTTACAGAGACCATCCAGGACTTCACATCAGCAAGCAGTTATCTTGTTGTAGTCCTTCAGCAAAACTGAGAGCAAAAGTGAACCACAAGCAACAGGCAGAGAGGAAGACTGAGAGAAACAGAGAGAGAAATAGCTAGAGAGATAGATTTAGAAACAGAGAGACCAAGACCAACAGAAACAAAGATATAAAGTAATCCAGACCTAGAGACAAAGACTCCATTCTATCTGGTCACTTTCATTGGCATATCAACATCAAAGCACAACCCCTATAATATAGCTTGAATAGGAACTATATTATCTAACAACTTCATGCCTTTTAACATTTCCCAGACATTTCCTCACTGGGATTCCACATGTAAACAGATGAGCTTCAAAAGGACATAGATATTCAAATCACCAGAAAATGGAAGAAGTTGGAGAGACATATAACCTTAAAGAACACAGTTATCCTGATATTTTGTCATTCAATACAATGATTAAATTCTGAGCAATTTCCAAGCATTAAAGAACAGGACACTAACAATCTTCTTTGGAGAAAATGTGGAATATTTGCATAATGGACTATTATTCACCTAATAAAATGACATCATGATATTTTCAGGCAAATGGATGGAACCAAGAATAATCATTCTTGGTGAAGTAAATAAATATAGAAAGACAAATAAGGTATGTACTCACTTATTAGGAGGTCTCCTAATAGTGGGGGATAATTTTTCATAGGCCATCTCTTGTGAAGAAAGCAGTCTTCCACTAAGGTGATTGGGTGGCAGTGAAGTGAGTTATTGTGCCAGGACATCCTACAGAAATTTTTAAGCTACCCCGGCTTAAAAATTGAGGTTTAATAACAACCCTGGCTCTTGTTATTAAAATAGGTTACTCTCTTTCCTCAACTGATACATGAGTGTCATGTTTTTGAATCCAAGGAGATGTTTCTTTCTGCATCAAATCAGATTGCATACAGAAACCCACAGTCTGATATTTTGCAGAGAAAGACCTTAAAATACCCAGTTGTAAAAAGGATTTCTCTATGAAATTTTCCCTCCCCTCAGAGCTCTGGGAAGCCTGCAGGAGAGGAGGAAGGAAGAGTTTCATAAGCATAGGGAATTGAGAATCAGGCCTCAGAGGAAGATGATGCTGCCAGTGTTGATGACACCTGATAAGCTAGGGTGAAGTAGAAGGGGGAGGAGGACCTCCTTTCCTTTATCAGGGAACTAGAGAAAGAGTATATTGGTAAAAGAAGGATGGTAGGTGGTACTGAAAGAAGAATAGGAAAGGGGCAACAGAGGGGATACAATGTGAACAAATCTTAATAAATAATTACATAAGAAAAACTGTGATCAAGAGGATGAAGTATAGAGCTCTTCAGGACTAATGGCTCCTTGGAGGTAGCAAGGATGAACTAAGGTTTCTTTAAGGAACTTGGCACTGACACTCTGATCATATTCCAATGAGTAGATGAAAAACATACTTGAATTGACGTATTTTAAAGAAATACTTTTTTTACTCTGACATGTGGGAAGGATGTGAAACTGGAAGCATGGAAAACTAATATATGAATCTCCCACACAATCATTAAAAATAACAGGTTAACAACTTTCATAATGACTTTTAAAAAAGAAAAAAGATTCTTTTCAAGGAGAGCAGTATTTGACTTTGTAAGGCATGCTTTTCAAGAGCTCATTATGTAGCAGAGAATACTAGCCATGAACTAGTGTTACCCAGCTACCTAAAACCTCATGAGCATATGAGGCATCTTGGATCAAGCATTCCTAGCACTATCACTGCATTTAGATGGTTTGTGTGGATGACAACATTAATAAACACCTCTACTCTTATGTTCAAGACATATAACATTGACACATTTCTCTGTACTAAAGGCCCAGTTTTAACTTTAAACCCCTGGATCAGGATGATTGCTTACTGACTACTGAGTAGGACAGAGCTGCCAATATAGCCAGGTCAGCCAAAGCAATCATACTAATAAAGGGTTGTCAACAATAGTGTGGAACATCACCAGCTGTCAAATAGTTTATAGCCCTTTAGTTCTCCTTTTATACACTCCGATCTTTTCTGTTTCATCTAACAATTCCCAGGTATGTTCTGGTTTGCTTGTCGTTTCCTGCTCTAAAAGACTCAATATCACAGGGAACCCAAAACCCTGACAGGCTATTATTTTAATAAGAATGTAAAGTCACATTTAGTGAGACCATGAATAGCTGCTCAGTTCAAAGCAACAACCAAGGATATTACAGATCCAAGACCACAGTAGGAGACCCCCTTGTCATTTGGTACATTCCCTTTAATCTGACATCACTTTGAAGCTTCCCTGCTTAGTAAGCTGTCCAATTAAATAAACATTAAAGTTTCATTTTCCACCTGACATTGTCACGAAGATAATCAGGAGTAAATGTGTATAAAACATCAACAGTGTCATGACAACAGAATGATATGACATCATAATACTTATATGACATCTCAAATATATTATGATATCACAATTGTACTATGATATCACAATTTCTTTAGGACATCTCAGTGGTGCTATGACATCTCAATTGTGTCATGACATCTCAGAGCTATTATGACTTCACAATGCTATTAGGACATCTGCTATTAGAACATCATATGGTATGATATCACAATGGAATTATAACATCACAATAATAATATAATGTAACAATGCAATTATGACATCACAATGCTATCCTGACATCACATGAGTATTATCATATCAATATGGTATTATGACATCACAATGCTGCTTTGACATCACAATAGTATTAAAATATCACAGTGGTATTATGACATAAAAATACTCTAATGACATTTCATGCTACTATAAGATCATAATGTTATGATATGACAACAGTTTGGTGACTTCACAATAATAGGAGATCCCAATGCTAATGTCACATCATAATGGTATTATGACATCACAATGGTACTATGACATCACAATGCTATAATTACATCACAAATATATGACCACACAATGCTATTATGACTTCACAATGGTATGACATTCCTATGGAATTATGACTTCACAATGGATTTCCGACTTAAGAATGGTATTATACAAGTCTTTGACTTGCTTGATTAGGGTTACACCAAGGTACTTTATGTCATTTGTGGCTATTGTGAAGGGTGTTGTTTCCCTAATTTCTTTCTCGGCCCTTTTGTCTTTTGTATACAGGAGGGCCTGTATACTGATGTTTTTCTTTTTTCTTTTTTTTTTTAAGTTAATCTTGTATCCAGCCACTTTGCTTAAGGTTTTTATCAGCTGTAGGAGTTCTCTGATAAAATTTTGAGGGTCACTCAGGTATACTATGATATCATCTGCAAATAGTGATACCTTGACTTCTTTCTTTTCATATTGTATACCCTTGAATTGTCTTATTGCTCTAACAAGGACTTCAAGAACAATGTTGAAGAGGTACAAAGTGAGTAGGCAGCCTTGCCTTGTCCCTGATTTCAGTGGGATTGATTTAAGTTTCTATCCATTGAATTTGATATTAGATATAGGCTTGCTGTATATTGCCTTTACTATGTTCAGGTATGTACCTTGTATCCCTGATTGCTCCAAGACTTTAAACATGAATGGGTGTAGGACTATGTCAAATGCCTTTTCAGCATGTAAGGAGATGATAATATGTTTTTTCTCCTTTAGTTTGTTTATGTGGTGGATCACATTGAAGGATTTCCATATATTGAACCACCCCTGCATGCATGGAATGAACCATACTTTGTCATAGTGGATGATATCTTTGATGTGTTCTTGGATTTGATTTGCAAGTATTTTGCTGAGAATTTTTGCATCAATATTCATAAGGGAAATTGACATGAAATTCTCTTTCTTTGTTGGGTATTTGTGAGGTTTAGGTACCAAGGAGACTGCGGCTTGTGTTTGGTAGTGTTTGGTAGTGTTCCTTCCATTTCTATTTTGTGGAATAGTTTGAAGAGTATTGGTATTAGCACTTCTTTGAAGGTCTGGTAGAATTCTGTGCTAAAACCAACTGGTTTGGAGCTTTTTTACATGGTAAGCTTTTGATGCGAGCTTCTATTTTCCTTAGGGGATATTTAATTGATTTACCTGGTCTTGATGCAGGTTTGGAATGAAGAATCAGTCAAGAAAATTGTCCATTTCATTTAGATTTTCAAATTTTGTGGCAGATAGGCTTTTAAAGTAAGTCCTAATTATTGTTTGGATTTCTTCAGGGTCTGTGGTTATACCTCCCTTTTCATTATTGATTTTGTTGATTTGGATAGGGTCTCTCTGCCTTTTAGTTAATTTGTCTAAGGGTTTGTCTATCTTGTTGATTTTCTCAAAGAACCAGCTCTTATTTTCATTGATTCTTTAAATTGTTTTATTTGTTTTTAATTGATTGATTTCAACCCTGAGTTTGATTATTTCAGGCCATCTTCTCCTTTTTGGTGTGTGTGCTTCTTTTTTTCTAGGGCTTTTAAGTGAGCCATTAAGTTGCTTGCATGAGATGTTTCAATTTTTTTCTTGAAGACACTTAGTGGTATGAAATTTCCTCTTAGTACTTCTTACATGTGTCCCATTGGTTTGGGTATGTTTTGCCTTCATTTTCATAGAATTCTAGGAAGTCTTTAATTTCTTTATTTCTTCTCTGACCCAGCTGTCATTTGGTTGCAAGTTGCTGAGTTTCAATGTATATATAGGCCTTTTGCAATTTCTGTCATTGAATTCCAGGTTTATTCATTGGTGATCAGATCAAATACCAGGGATTATTTCAATCTTCTTGTATTTGTTGAGTTTCATTTTGTGACCAACTATATGGTCTATTTTGGAGAAGGTTCCATGAAGTAATGAGAAGAAGATAAATTCTTTTGTGTTTGGGTGAAATGGTCTGTAGATGTCCGTGAGGTCTGTATAATTGATGACCTCTGTCAGAGTTATTGTTTCTTTGTTTAAGTTCTGTTTTGTTGATCTGTCCTTTGTTGAGAATGGGGTGTTGAAGTCTCCCAGTATTAATGTGTTGGGGTCTATGTGTGGTTTAATTTTAATTAAATTTCTTTTACAATTGTACCCTGGTGTGAACCTAACCAAGCAAGTCAAAGACTTGTATGAAAAAAAAAAAACTTCCAGTCTCTGAGGAAAGAATAGAAGAAGATATCAGAAGATGGAAAGATCTCCCATGCTCCTGAATTGGCCCAATTAATATAGTAAAAATGGTCATCTTATGTAAAGCAATCTAGAGATTCAATGCAATTCCCATTAAATTACCAACAAAATTCTTTACAGAACTTGAAAGAAAATTTCTCACCTTCATATGGAAAAATAAGAAACCCAGAATTGCTAAAACAATTTTCTACATTAGAAGATCTTCAGGAGGTATCTTTATCCCAGATCTCAAGCTGTATTATAGAACAACAATAATAAAATCTGCATGGTACTGGCATAGAGACATAATGGTGGATCAATGGAATCAAATAGTAGACCCTGATATAAATACACACACTTATGGACATATGTTTTGTGATAAAGATGCCAGAAGCATTCAATGGAAAAAAGACAGCATCCTCAACCAATGGTGCTGGTCCAATTGAATGTCTACATGCAGAAAAATGCAAATAGATTCATACTTATCAACCTGCACAAAACTAAATTCCAAGTGGATAAAAGACAGCAATATAAAACCAGACAAACTAAACCACTTAGAAGAAAAAGTGGCGAAGAACCTTGAATTCATTGGTACAGGAGACAAATTCCTGAACAGAACACCAAAGCACAGGCTCCAAGAGCAACAATCAATAAATGGAACCTCACAAAACTGAAAAGCTTTTGTAAAGCAAAGGACACTGTTATCAGAATAAAACCACAGCCTACAGACTGAGAAAGGATCTTCACCAGCCATATACCTGACAGAAGACTACTATCCATTATATATAAAGAACTTTTTGAGTTCTTTATATATAAGCTTCTTGAGTTCTTTATATGTAAGCAACAAACCAAGTATTCCAGTTAAAAAATGGAGTACAAAACTAAACAGAGAATTCTCAATAGAGGAATATAGAATGGCAGAGAAACACTTAAAGAGATGTTCAACATTCTTAGTCATCAGGAAAATGCAAATCAAAATTACCCTAAGATTTCATCTTACACCCATCAGAATGGCTAAGATCAAAAAGTCAAGTGAAAAATATATTGGAGAGGTTCTGGACAAAGGGGAGCCCTCCTCCACTGTTGGTGGGAATGTAAACTTGTAAATCCACTCTGGAAATCAATCTGGCACTTCCTCACACAATTAGGAATAGTGCTTCCTCAAGATCCAGCTATACCACTCCTAGGCATATACCAAAAACAGGCTAAAATACACAATAAAGACTTTTGCTCAACCATGTTTGTAGAAGCCTTATTTGTATTAGGCAGAAACTGGAAATTGCCCAGATGCCCCTCAGTGGAGAAATGGATGCACAAATTGTGGTATATCTACACAATGGAATATTACTCAGATATTAAAAAAAAAAAAAAAAAACAAGGAAATCATGAAATTTCCAGGTAAATGGTGGAATCTGGAAAAGATCATCCTGAGTGAGCTATCCCAGAAGCAGAAAGACACACACGGTATATACTCACTCATATGGACATATAATATAGGATAAACCTACTAAAATCTGTACACCTAAAGAAACTAATCAAGAGAGAGGACTCTTGCTAAAATGCTCAATTCTTATCTAGAAAGGCACAGAGGATAACATCAGAAGAAGGCAAAAAGTGGAAACAAGTCAGGAGCCTGACACAGAGGACCTCTGAAAGGCTCTGCCCTGCAGACTATCAATGTGCATGCTGAGACTTATAGGCAACCTTTGGGCAGAGTACAGAGAATCTTATGAAAGAAGTAGGAAACTGTAAGATCTAGAGAAGACAGGAATTCCACAAGGTGAGCAAGAGAACCAAAAAATCTGAGCACATGGGTCTTTCCTGAGACTGATACTCCAACCAAGGGCTATGCATGGAGATAACCTTAGACCCCTGCACATATGTATCCCATGGCAGTTCATTATCCAAGTGGGTTCCATTTTAATGAAAACAGAGACTGTCTCTGATATGAACTGATTGGCCTGCTCTTTAATTACCTTCCCCTGAAGGGTAAGCAGCATTACCAGGCCACAGAAGAAGACAATGCAGACACTCCTGATGAGACCTAATTGACTAGAATCAAAAGAAAGGAAAAGACCTCCATTATCAGTGGACTTAGAGAGCAGCATGCATGTAGAAGATGGAGGAAGGGATAGATTGGGAATGGAGGAGGGAGGGAACCACAGGGGGGGATACAGAATGAATAAAGTATAATTAATAAAGAATAAAAAATAAAAATAGAATGGTATTATGACATCACAGTGGTATGACATTAGAGTGGTATTATGACATCACAATGCTAATTACAACATGATTGTGGTATGACATCACAATGTAATTTTGACATATCAATGGCATATGACCTGAAAATGCTATTATGACATTACAATGGTATTTTGATATCAAAATGATATGAATATATCACAATGCCATTATGACTTCATAACAGTAAAAGTTCACAATGGTATTAGGATATCACAATGCTTGTGTGAGAACACACTGCTATTATGACATCACAAAGCTATTATGACATCACCAGTCTATTATTATGACACAAGAATGGTAGTATGACATGATGGTGATATGACATCATAATAGAATTTTGACATCACAATGATATCATGACAACAGAATGGTGTTATGAATTCACAAGCCTATTATGACATCACAAACCTATTATGACATATTAATGTTATGACATCACAATGCTATTATGACTTCGCAATGCTATTATGATACCTAAGTGGTGTTATGACTTCACAAGGTAATTATGACATTAACTTCTGTTATGACAGCACAATGATATTTTAAGTCACAAAAGCCTTATGACATCACAATGATATTATGACAGCACAATGATATTATGAATTTACAATGCAATTATGATATCTCAGTGCAACTATGATATCTCAATGATATAAAACCACAATGCTATTAGGATATCAAAAATTTATTTTGACATCAGAATGCTATTATGACACACAAGCATATGACATCCGAATGGTTTTATGATTTCATAATGTTATTATGACATCACAATTTGATGATGACCTCACAATGCTATTATGACACAGTGTGATATGACATCACACTGGAATTTTGAAATCACAATGATATTATGACATCACAAACCTATTATGACATCATAATTTTATTATGAACTCACAAAGCTAATTTGACCTCAAAGATGTTATTAGGACATCACAATGGTATTATGATAACACAATTCTATTATGATATCACAAAGTTATCATGACATCATAAGTGTATGACATTTCAATGCTATTATAAAAACAAAGATATGACATCAAAATGTAATCACAATGATTTAATGACATTACAATGCTATTATGACATTACAATTTTATTATGACATCATGATGCTATTACGATATGATTGTGGTTTGTCATCACAATGGAACGTTGACATCACCATAGCATTATGACTTAAAAAATGCTATTATGACATCACAGTCTTTATATAGCATCTCAATTCTATTATGACATCACACTGGCATTAACACATTGCAATACTTTGATGACATAACAATGCTTTTATGACATTACAATGCTATTATCACATCACAAAGGTATTATCATATCACAATGGAATTATGACATCAAAATACTATTATGACCTAGAAATAGTATTATGGCATCACAATGATGTTATTACATCAAAATGCTTTTATGGCATTACAAAGATTTTATGATATCACTATAGTATTATGATTTCACAATCAAATTATGATTTCATCCTTCTATTATGACCTTACAATGACCTACTACATGATTGTGGTATGACATCACAGTGGAAATTTGACATCAAAATGCTATTATAATTTTACAATGATATGACTACACAATGGTATGATGACAACAAAATGCAATTATATCTCAATGCTATAACACCATTACAGTGATCTGAAATTACAATGCTTTTATGATATCACAAAGGTATTTTGATATCACAAGGCTATTATGATATCAAAATATTATGACATCTCAATGATATTATAATTTCACAATGTTATTATGACATCATACTACTATTATGACATCACAATGCTATAATGACAATAGAATGTTATTATGATATCACTAGAGTATTAAGGTTTCAAGATGGTATTATGATATCAAAATGCTGTTCTGACATCACAATGGTATTATGACTTCACAGTGATATTATGACATCACAATGTGATTATGAGTACATAATGGTGTTATGAATTCACAAATATATTATGACCTTAAAATATTATTATGAGTTCAGAATGGTATTATGATATCAAAATATTATCAAACTTAAAAAGGTATTATGACATCACAATGGTATGATGCCTAAATACTATTATGACACCATAATTATATGACATCACAATGTTATTATGACACCACAATGATATTATGATATCACAATGTTATGACATACCAAAGGCATTATGATTTCACAATGTTATTATGACATCACAATATTTTATGTCATCACAATGCTATGAGGACATCACAATGTTATGATGACATCATAATGCTATTACAACACAATTTTGTTATGATATCACAATGGAATTACGACCTGTTATGATTATTAAAATTAAGAAAAGTATGTCTTCAAAATGATATTAGGACATCTCAATGCTATGATGACATCACAATGCATTATATCATAGTCGTGTTATGATATGATTGTTGTATAACATCACAATAGAATTTGGACATCACAATGCTATTATGAATTCACAATGGCATCATGACATCAAAATTCCTCATGATATTCCAGTGCTATTATGACATTAAAACGATTTTATGCCATCAAAAACTATTATCACATCACAATTGTATTAGGACATCACAATGCGATGATGATACCACAGTGATATTATGATATCATAAAGCTATTATGGCATGGCAATAGTATGAACTCTCAATGCTATAATAACATCACAATGCTATTATGACAACACAATGGTGTTATGACTTCACAATACTATATTGATCTTAAAAACATATGACATCACAGTGGTATTATGACATGGATATGGTATGACACTGCAATGGTATTCTGATTTAACAATGGTATTATGACATCACCATACTATTACGGAATCAGAATTTTATTACAACATGATTATGGTATTACATTACAATGGAATTCTGACATCAAAATGGTATTATGATATCACCATGCTATTATGACATCACAATGGCATGATGTCACAATGCTGTAATGACATCACAATGTATTATGACATTAAAATGCTATTATGACTTTAAAAATATGACTTTACTATGATATTTAGGACTTCTCAATGCTATGATGATATCACAATACTATTATGCTATCACAATGGTGTTATGACTTCCCAATGCTATTATGGCATTATAATGCTATTGTGATATCACCATCTTACTCTGACTTCACAATGGTGTTATGACATCACAATGGTAATACAACATGATTGTGTTATGACTCCTAATGGAATTTTGATATCAAAATGCTTTTATGACAACAAAATTCATCATGACATACAATTGATATTATATCACAATGCGATTATGACATGATTATGGTGTAACATCACTATGCAATTTTGACATCACAATGCTATTATGAGAACACAATGCTATTATGATGTCACAAAGCTATTATCATGTGGGATTGGATACAGAGATTCACAGTCAGTTACTATGCAGAGAGAGACCCTAAAACACCCAACACTGAATGAAATTTCCCTATGGAATTCTACCTTCCCTCAGTTCTCTGCTAACCCTGCAGGAAAGGAGGAAGGAAGAGGGAATAAGTAGAGGGAATTGAGGACAGAAGGAGAACAATGCCCTGAGCATCAGGCCACGGAGGAAGATGATGCAGCCAGCCTTAAGAGAACTGATAAACTAGTGTCAGAGAAAACAGGAAGGAGGACCTCCCCTATCATGGAACTAGAGAAATGGCATAGGGGTAGAAGAAGGAGCCTGGTTGTGACCGGAAGGAGAAGAGGTAGGGGATGACAAAGTGAATAAATCTTAATAAATAAATACAGAAGAGACACTGTGATCAAGGTGATAATGTATAGAGCTCTTCAGGACTGATGCCTTCTTCTTGGGGTTGGTGACAGGATATGGCAAGGATGGACAGTTTTCTTTAAGGAACTTGGCACTGAGACCGATAGAGTTCCAATAAGTATATGAAAAATACATACTTAAATTGATGTATTTTAAGGAAAAAAATATTGTGACACATGAGTAGGAATTTGAAGGTGGGAGCAATGGAAATGGAGTGTAATGTATATTATATAAAATTCCCGCATAAGCAGTAAAAATAACATGGTGACAACTTTACAATGACTTTTAACATGGAGGAAAGATTCCACTAAAGGAGGGGAGAGTTTGACATTGTAAGGCATGCTTTCAAGGAACTCTTTATATAGCAGAGCCTCCTGGGCATGAACGAGCTACCTCCAGATCATATGAGTTGAGGTGGCATCTCTGAACAAGCAGTTCTGGCACTAAGACTATGTTTAGAGTGTTTGTCTGGAGGACCACAGCAGGCAACACAGCTGCTCTTATATCCTAGGCATATAACACGACACATTTCTCTATCCCAAAGGCCCAGGTTTAACATAAAACCCCAGGACCAGGAGGATTCATCACTGACCACTGATTAAGACACAGCTGCTGATCAAGCCAGGTCAGCCAAGGTAACCCTGCTCATAGAGAGTTGGCAACACTATTGTGCCTCAGCTGTCAAATAGTTTATTTCCCCTAATTTCTACTTTCACATACACCAATCTTTCTCTGTTTCAGCCAAGCCAATCCTAGGAATTGTCTGGTTTCCATCTCTTTTCCCCGCTCTTGAGGAAACAATACCACAGGGAACCCTAGACCCTATCAGGCTTTTATATCAGTAAGAATGTGAAGGTTCATTTAGTGAGTATAGGAGTAACTGCTCAGTACAAAGTCTCAACCTAAGATATTTCAGATCCAAAACCACAGTAGGATACCACCTTTTCATTCCCCTTAGTCCCACATCACTTTGAAGCTTCCCTATTAGGAAGCTGTCCAATTAAATAAACATTAAAGTTTCATTTCCCACCTGACAATGTCACAGAGATAAAAAGGAGTAAAAGTGTGGGATCTAGATAAAGCGATGAGATAAAGGCTTGTTGGGTTTCACAAGAAAATGTTGCGTGTGCACAGGATCAGAGATACTGGACATTGAGAAGTTTGTTTACTCATCTCCATGAAACCTCAAGATTCTCTCAGGTTCTGATTGGCTAATACGGATAATGATGTCATGAAACAGGTGAAGGGCAGTAAGAGTTTCAGGAGCCAGTTATTAAAAGGGCCAAGTGGACAGCCTGCTTGAGAGAAATGCCTCAATGTGGCAAGCTGAAAGCACACAAATTAGAGATGACAGTTACTGTGTCCAAGACCATTAGTTCAGGGAAAGTTTCACATATTTCTTTCAAGTGGTCATTAACAATGTCAGGTATCCTTGACATGTGATTTTCACATTATCACAGATACCATTATTACTTGTTAAATGCACAGATAAGTCTTCAGTCAGTAAATTACTTAGTGTAAAAATGCTGCCTGACCAAGGCAAGTCTTTGAACAAAAAGCATTTAATTGGGACCTTGCTTATATTTTTATAGAGACAATCCCTGATGTCATTTCACCAAGCAGTCAAATTGTTGCAATACTTCAGCAGAACTGATACTTTTCATACTGAACCACAAGTGACAGGCAGAGATATGGAGACAGAAAGAAGAAGAGAGCAAAGAGCTAGAGAAACAGTTTCAGAAACAGGTTGACACAAAGACCTACAGAAACAAAGATATAAATTGACCCATACTGAGATACAGACTCCCTTCTGTCTGGTCACTTTTATAAGCATATCAACCTCCAAGCATAACCTCCTAAAATATAACGCCAAAGAGAATTATATTTTTCAATACTTTTATTTTAATTTTCATTAATTACAAGTTATCACTTTGTATCTCCCCAAAAACCCCTCATTTCTTCCCTCCATGTCCTACCTTCTGTCCCCCTTTTCCATGCATACCCCTTCCCAAGTCCAGGGAGTTTAGAGGACTTTCTCTCCTACTTCTAATCCTTGTCTATCAGATCTCATCAGGATTGGCTGCATTGTCTTCCTCTGTGGCCTGGTGAGGCTGCTCCCACATCAGGGTGAGGTGATCAAGGAGCAGGCAAATCAGTTCATGTCAGAGGCAGGTCCTGTTCCCATTACGGTTGAACCCACTTGGGCACCGAACTGTCATGGGCTACATTTGTGTAAGGCTTCTAGTTAATCTCCATGCATGGTATTGATTAGAGTATGAGTCTCAGGAAACACCCCTGTGCTCAGATTTTTATTTTATTTTATTTTATTGCTTACTTTTTGGAGCTCCTGTCCTCTCCAGATCTTACTATGTCCTTATGTGTACTTGAGCCTCTTTTGGATATATGATTAGGAAGGGTATAGCTGAATCTTGAAGAAGCACTATTCCTAGTTGTCTGGGAAATCACCAGATTGATTTACAGAGAGGTTGTAAATATTAACATCCACAGCAGCAGTGGAGGAGGGTTCCCCTTTGTCTACAATCTCTCCAGCATGTATTGTCACTTGTCTTTTTTTTTTTTTGGCTAAAAGATTATTGAGGGTCTCAGCAGTCTGCACAGTATGACTCATGGCTCCTGGCCATTCTGATGGGTAAAAGATGAAATCTCAGAGACATTTTGATTTTCAATTCCTTGATGGCTAATGAGGTTGAATATTTCTTTAAGTATTTCTTTGCCATTCAATATTCCTCTATCAAGAATTCTGTTTAGTTTTGTTCCCCATTTTATTTTGATTACTTGATTTGTTGCTTATCAACTCGCTTAGTTCTTTATATATACTTTATATTAACCCTCTGTCACATAGAGGCTTTGTGAAGATTCATTCCCAACCTGTAGGCATTTATTTTGTTTTCATGACAGTGTTCTTGGCTTTACAGAAGCCTTTCAGGTTCATGAGGTCCCATTTACTGACTTTTGCTCTTAGAGCCTATGCTGTTGGTATTCTGTTCAGGAAGTTGTCTCCTATGTCAATGAGTTCAAGGTTCTTCCCCACTTTTTCTTCTAATCGATTTAATGTGTCTGGTTTTATGTTGAGGTCTTTGATCCACTTGGACCTTAATTTTGTGCAGGCTGATAAATATGAATGTATTTACATGTATACATCCCATTACACCAGCATCATTTGTTGAAGATGCTAACATTTTTCCATTGTATGGCTTTGGCATCTTTGTCAAAAATCAGGTGTCCTTAAGTGTGTGGTTTTATTTCTGGGTCTTCTATTCAGTTATGTTGATCCACCATTCTGTTTCTATGCCAGTACCATGAAATTTTGGTTACTGTTCCTCTACAATACAACTTGAGATCAAAGATGGAAATTTCTCCTAAAGATCTTTTACTGTTGAGGATTGTTTTAGCAATTCTGGGTTTTTTGTTTTTCCATATGAAGTTGAGAATTTTTCTTTCCAGGTCTGTAATGAATTGATTTGGTACTTTGATGGGTATTGCATTGAATCTGTACATTGGTTTTGGTAAAATGGCCATTTTTACTATGCTAAGTCTTCCAAACCATGAGATTGGAAGATCTTTCCATCTTCTGATATCTTCTTCTAATTCTTTCTTCAGAGAATTTAATTTTTTTTTAAATTTGACTTGCTTGGTTAGGGTCATACCATGGTACTTTATGTCTTTGACCAAATATAAGAACACATCAAAGATATCATCCATAATGACTAAGCAGGCTTGATCCCAGGTATGCAGGTGGTTCAAAACATAGAAATACATCAATGTGAAAGACCATATTAACAAACTGAAAAAATAACACATGATAATCTCCTCATATGCTGAAAAACATTTGACAAAATCCAACATTCATTCATGTTTAAAGTCTTGGAGATATCAAAGACACAAGGCACATGTAAATATAGTAAAGGCTATATACAACAAGCCTATAGCCAATATCAACCTAAACAGGAGAAACTTAAAGCAATCCCACTTAAATCAGAAAAAAGGCAAGGCATGCACACTCTTTCCACATCTCTTCAACATAGTTCTAGAAGTCCTTGCTAGAGCAGTAAGACAATTGAAGTATTTCAAAGGGATAGAAATCAGAAATAATGAAGTCTAACTATCACTATTTGCAAATGATATGATAGTATGCCTGAATGACCTCAAAAATTCTACCAGGGAAATACTACAGCTGATAAACAACTTCAGTGCAGTGGCTGGATACAAATTAACTCAAAACAGACAAACAAACAAACAAAAAACAGTAGCCCTCCTGTATACAAAAGGCAATAGGACTGAAAAATAAATTAGGGAAACAAAAAGGAATTATATCATCTAACTATGCCTTAACTCATAATCCTTCCCAAACATTTCCTCACTGGGCCTCCACATGTAATAACGGTCTTCAAGAAGACATTGTATTGCAAACTATCAGTAATTGGAAGAAGATGAAGGGAATTTTACACTAAAAGAACATAGTTATCCTGAAAGTTTGCCAATCAATACATTGATTAAAGTCCCAGAAACTTTCAAGTACTAAAGAACAGGCCTGTCAATCTCCTTTGGGAAAAATGTGAAATATTTCCATAATGGAGTATTATTTAGCTAAGAAAATGACATCATGGTATTTCCAGACAAATAGATAGAACCAGGAAAAATCATACTGTGTGAAGTAACTAAAATGCAGATGGAAAATATGGAAAGTATTCATTTATTAGGAGCACCATCTGTCAAAGAGTTTATTGACCCTCAGTTCTCCTTTTACACTCAACAATCTTTCTGTTTCAGCCAAAATAGTCCTAGGAAAGGTTTGGTCTCATACTATTTTCACCATGCTATCATGACTTCAAAAATAGTATTATGACATCACAATGCTATTTTGATTTCACAATGCTATTATGATATCTCAATGCTACTAAGATATCACAATGTTATGACATCCCAATGGTCTTATCACATCACAATGCTTTTATCATATCACCATGTTATGATGACATGACAATGATATTATGACATCACAAAGCTTTTATGCTATCACAATTGTGTTATGAATTCACAGTGATTTAAGACATCACAGTAGTATTGTGACAATGTTTTTTGAAATCACAATGCTATGATGATCGTACAAAGATATGATGACATCAGAATGCTATTGCATCATGATTGTTTTATGATATCAGAATGGAATGATGACATCACAATGCCATTAGGACATCACAATGATATTATAACTTCCCAAAGGTATGACTTCACAATTAATTTAGGACATCACAATGCTATTATGAGATCACAACGGTATGATGTCATCACAATGGTATGATGATATCTCAAAGCTTTTATCATATCACAAGATATTAGGACATCACATTGCTATGATGACATCAAAATTGTGTCAAGATCTCCCAATGGTATTATAACATCATAACATCACAATGTTATGATGACATTACAATGCTTTTACAACATGATTGTATTATGACATCACAATGGAATTATGATATTACAAAGCTATTCTGACTTCACAATGGTATAATTTTAAAATTATATTAGGACATCTCAATGCTATGATGAAATTAGAATGCTATTATACTATTATGTGTTAAGATTTCACAATGCTATTATGACTTTAGAATGCTAAAATGACATAACAATGCTATTAGGACTTTACAGTTGTATTATGACATCACCAAGGAATTATAACATAACAACATGATTGTGGTATGAAATCATAATGGAAGTATGACATCACAAAGTTATTATGACTTCACAACAGTATGACTTCACAATGATATTAGGACATCGCATTTATATGATGACATCACAATGCTATTTTGATATCACCATGCTAATATGATATCACAATGCAATGATTACATCATATCTTATAATATTACAGTAGAATTATGACATCACAATGCTATAACTGTATCACAAAGTTATTTTATCTTCAAAATTATTTTTGACATCACAATGGTATTATGACTTCACAATAGAATTCTGATATCACAATATTATGATGACCCCAGAATGGAATTATGACATCACAATGTATGTGACATCACAATGCTTTGATGACATCACAATGCTATGATGACATCACAATGCTATTATGATATGATTGTGGTATGATATCACAATAGAATTTTGACATCCCAATGATATAATGACATCACAATGTTATTACAACATCACAATATTATTATGACCTTACAACTATATGATTTTACAATTATATTAGAACATCTCAGTGCTATGATGACATCACAATGCTATTTTGATATCACTATGCTATTATGATATCACAATGCAATGATGATATCATATCATATAGTATAACAATTCAATTATGACATCACAATTGTATAATGACATCACAATGTTACTTTATCATCAAAATGCTTTTTGACAACTAAGGAAAATTAGGACCAGAGCTGGAGAGGTGCCTCAGAGGTTAAGAGAATGGGTTACTCTTATGAAATCACAATGCTATTATGACCTCAAAATGTTAATATGGCATCACAATGATGACAATGGTATTATGACATCACAATGCTCTTATTGCTTCGAAATGCTATTATGATATCTCAATGCTATTATGACTTTACAATGATATGCAATCACAATGCTGTTATATCACAAAGGATTTATGACATCATAATACTATTATGACATCACAATGTTATGACATCACAATGTTTTTACAATGATTTCACAATGTTATTAAGACATCACAATGCTATTATGAGTTGGCAATGGTATTTCAACATGATTCTGTTATGACATTAAATGGAATTTTGAAATCAAAAAGCTCTTATGACTTCACAACAGTAAGACTGCACAATGATATTAGGACATCAAATGCTATGATGATGTCACAATACAAGTATGACATCACAACTGCCTGATGAATTGAAGATTCATCATGACTTCCCAATGAAATGACAATGTTTAGGTGCTGATTGGCTGGGAGGGAGAATGATGTCATAAAACAGTTGAAAGCCAGTAAGAGTCTCCAGAGCCAGTTATTAAAAAAGCCAAGTGGACAGCCTGCTTGAGAGAAAGGCTGAGCAGCCCTACATGCTTCAATCTAGGCAGCTGTAAGCACACAACCTAGAGATGAGGGTTCTTGTGTCCAAGACTCTTAGTTCAGTTAATCTGTCACATGTTTCTTTCAGATGGTCATTAATAAAGTCCCTTGTCCCTGACATGTGACTTTCATATCATCACAGCTTCCAATATTATTAATAAAATTGACAGATATGTCTTCAGTCAGTGAATTACTTACTGGGAAACGCACACTGACCAAAGCAACTTTTTGAAGAAAAAGCATTTAATTGGGTCCTTGCTTATACTTTTACAGAGACTATCAATGATGTCACATCAGCAAGCAGACAACTTGTTGTAGTCCTTCAGCAGAAATGAGAGCTTTTCACACTGAACCACAAGCAGTAGGTAGAGAGAGGGAGATTCAAAGAGACAGCAAAGAAAGAGCCAAAGAGACAGATTCAGAAATAGAGAGATGAACCTAGAGAAACTAACATATGTATTGACAGAGACAGAGAGAATGATATTCATTCAATCTGGTCACTTTCATTGGATAGCAACCTCAAAGCACAACTTCCTACAATGTAATTACAATAGTAATTATATTATATAACAAGGCCAAACCTCTTAAACCATCCCAAGCTTTTCCTCACTTTTGACTAATCTTATAAATAAATGAGCTCCATGGGGACATTGCAATTCAAATCACCAGGAAGTAGAAGACGATGGAGGGACTTCTAGGCTAAAAGAACATAGTTATCCTGATAATTTCTCATTCAATACAATGATTAAAGTCCAAGTAAATTCCAAGGTCTAAAGAACAGGACTGAAAATCTTCTTTGGAGACAATGTGGAATATTTGCATAATGAGTATTATTCAAATAGCTAAGAAATTGACATCATGATATTTTCAGGCAAGTAGATGAAACCAGGAAAAATCATCCTAGGTAAAGTAACTAAAATGCAGAAAGAAAAAAATAATTATATGTATTCACTTAATAGGAGGTCTCCTAATAGTGAGGGATAAAGTTCCAATAGGCCAGCTAATTGTAACAAAACTAGTGGATTGGGTGGCAGTGAATTGAGCTCTTGGGCCGGGTGTTCAATGGAAATTTTCAAGAAACTGAGACTGTTGTTATTAAAATATGCTGCTCTCTGCCCTCAACTATTGATCATTGCCATGTTTTTGGATGCACAGAGATGCTTCCTTCTGCATCAAATGTGATAGCATACAAAAAGCCAAGTTCTGAAATGCAGAGAGAGAACTAAAAACACACAGCTCTAAATGGGATTTCATTTTGAAATTTTCTCTCCACTCAGAGCTCTGAGAAGCCTGCAGGAGAGGAGGTAGGACAATTGAGGACACAAGGAGAACAATGACCTGAGAATCAGACTTCAGCAGAAGCTGATGCAGCCATCCTTGATGAATCCTGATAAGCTAGGGTCAGATGGAAAGGGGAGGAGGACCTCCCCTATGAAGGAACTAGAGAAAGGGCATGGAGCTAGAAGAAGGAGGGTGCATGAAATTGCAAGGAGAAGAGGGAGGGGGAAGGAGAGGAGATACAATTTGAACAATATGTAATAAATAAATATATAAGAAAAAACTGATCACTGTGATGAATTATGCACCTGTTCAAGACTGATGGCTTGTTCTTGGGTTTGGTACCAGTGTGAAGCAAGAATGAACTCGCTTTTCTTTAAGGGAGTTGGCACTGAGACTTTGATCATGTTTCAATGAGTATATGAACAACACCTATTAAAATTAATGTATTTTCAATAAAAAAAAAATTAGTGTGACACATGGGTAGGAATTTGAACCTGGTCCAATGGAACAGTAATGCAATGCATAGTATATGAATTTCTAAATAACCAATAAAAATGAAATGTTGACCACTTTTACAATGACTTTTAACATGGAGAAAAGATTACACTAAATGAGGACAGAGTTTGACTTTGTAAGGCATACTTTCCAGGAACTCATTATGTAGCAGAGAATCCTACCATGAACTAGTGGTTACACAGCTACCTCAGACATCATGAGCTCAGGTGGCATATCTGAACAAGCAGTCCTGGCAACCACATCACATTTGTAGTCTTTGCCTGAAGCACCACTGCAGGAAACACTTCTGCTCGTGTGTCCTAGACATGTAACAGGGACAGATTTCTCTGTCCTGAAGGACTAGTTTGAACTGTAAACCAAGACAAAGAGAATTGCTCAATCACCACTGAATAGTACACAGCTGCCAATCCAACCAGTTCAGACAAGGCAACCCTGCTCATAGAGGGTTGGCAACACTAGTGTGGAACAGCACCAGCTGTTAAATCCTTTCTTGACCCACAGGTCTCCTTTTAAACTCACAGATCTTTCTCTGTTTCAGCCAAATGAGTCCCAAGAATTATCTAGTTTCCTTCTCTTTTTCCTGATATAAAGACTCAATTCCCCAGGGAACCCTAGGCCAGGCCTCCCTATTATATCAATAAGAATGTGAAGGTACATTTAGTGAGTAAGCCAGTAAATGCTCAGTTCAAAGTCACAATCTATAAAATTTGAAATACAAGAACACATTAGGAAAGCACGGTGTCATTTTGTACATTTACCTTAATACCACATCAATGTGAAGCTTCCCTACTTAGGAAGATGTCCAATTCAATAAACATTAAAGTTTCATTTCCTGCCTGACACTGTCAAAGAGGTAAACAGTAGTAAAGGTGTGGGATCTGGATAAAGGGATGAGATAAAGGATTGTTGGGTTTCACAAGAAAGAGTCAAGTCTGCACAGGATCAGAGATACTGGACCCTGAGGAATGTTTGTTTACTCATCTCCTTAGAAACCTCAAGATTCTCTCAGGAACTGATTGGCTGAGACAGAGAATAATGTCATTAAACATGGTAAAGGCAGTAAGAGTTTCAGAAGCCAGTTATTAACAGGACCAAGTGAAGAGCATGCTTGAGAGAAAGTCTGAACAGCCCAAACATGCTTCAGTTTGGGCAGTTGAAAACACACAACACAGAGATGACAGTTCCTGTATCCGAAACGCTTAGTTAAGGAAAAGTGTCACATATTTTTCTTCAAGTGGTCTTTAAGAAAGTCAGCAGTCCTTGACATGTGAATTTCACATTATCACAGATTCCATTATTATTTGTTAAATGCACAGATATGTCCTCAGTCAGTGAATTACTTACTGGTAAAATGCTCCTTTAACAAGGCAAATCTTTGAACAAAAATTGTCTAATTGGGATCCTACTCATAGTTTTATAGAGACCATCCAGGATGTCATGTCGGCAAGTAGTCATTTTATTGTAGTCATTCAGCAGAACTGACACCTTTTCATACTGAACTACAACTGGCAGGCAGAGAAAGGGTAGCAGAAAGAGACAGAGGGAGAGAAAGAACTAGAGAAACTGAATCAGAAATAGACAGACAGACCGACAGAAATAAAGATATAAATTGACCTAGACTGAGAGACGGAGACTCCATTCTGTCTGGTCACATTTATTTTCATATCAACCTCCAAGCACACCCTCCTATAATATAACTCCAAAAGGAATTATATTTTTTAATATTTTTATTTTAATTTTTATTAATTATACTTTATTCATGTTGTTTACCCTCATAAAACTTTATCTCCTCCCCTCCTAATCCCACCATCCATCCCCCTTGTCCAGTCATGCCCTTCCTTAAGTCCACTGATAAGGGAGAACTTCCTCTCCTTCTTTCTTATCCTAGTTTATGAGATCTCATTATGAGTGGCAGCATTGTCTTTGTCTGTGGCTTGGTAAGGCTGCTCCCCTATCAGTGTGTGATTTTCAACCATCAGGGCAATCAGTGCATGTCAGGGGTAGTCCCTATTCCAATTACTATGTAACCCCCTTGGACTTTGAAATCCCATAGGCTACATTTGTACAGGGGTTCTAGTTTATCTCCATGCATGGTACTTGGTTCTGGTATGAGTCTCAGGCAAGAATCTTATGGTCATATTTTTGGTTCTGTTGCTCTCCTTGTGTAGCTCCTGTCCTCTCCAAATTTTACTAATTCCCTCTTCTTTCATTAGAATCCATGCATTTCTCACAACAGTTGGCTGTAAGTACAGCATCTGCTTTGATAGTCTTCAGGGTAGAGCGTTTCAGAGGCTCTCTGTGGCGTGGTCCTAACATGGTCTCTGTTTTGTTCTTCTTCTGATGTCCGTCCTCTTTTTCTTTTGGGATGGATATTGAGCATTTTGCCAGAGTCCTCCCTCTTGATTAGTTTCTTTAGGTGTACAGATTTTAGTAGATTTATCTTATATCATATGTCTATATAAGTGAGTATATGCCATGTATGTCTTTCTGATTCTGGGATACCTCACTTCCAGTTCCCACCATTTACCTGAAATTTCATGATTTCCTTGTTTTTTATTGATGAGTAATATTCCATTGTTTAGAGGTTAAACAATTTCTGAATCCATTCTTCAGTTGGAGGACAAATGGGTTGTTTCCAGGTTCTGGCTTTACAAAAAAAGCTGCTACAAACATGGGTGAACAAATGTCCATACTGTTTACTTGAGCTACTTTTCAATATATGCCTGGAGGTAGATAGCTGAATCTTGATGAAGCACTTTTCCTAGTTGTCTGATAAAGTGCCAGGTTGATTTCCAGAGTGGCTGTACAAGTTTATATTCCAACCAGCAGTGGTACAAGGTCACACTCCCACCAGCAGTGAAGGACGGTTCCCCTTTCTCCACAACATGTCCAGCATGTGCTGACACTTGAGTTTTTTATCTTGGCCATTCTGATGGTCGTAAGGTGTGATCTCAGGGACGTTTTGATTTGCATTTTCTTGATCACTAGTGATGTTGAGCATTTCTTTGAGTGTTTCACTGTAATTTAATATTAATCTATCAGGAACTCTCTGTTCCCCCCTTTTTTTTAATTGGATTACTTGATTTGTTGCTTTTCAGCTTCTTTAGTTCTTTATATATAAAGGATATTAGCCCTCTGTCACAAATAGGCTTTGAAAAGATTCTTTCCCAATCTGTAGGCATTTGTTTTGTTTTGATGACAGTGTCCTTTACATTACAAAACCTTTTCAGTTTCATGAGGTTACATTTACTGATACTTGCTCTTAGAGCCTGTGCTGTTGGTGTTCTGTTAAAGAAGTTGTCTCCTATGCCAAAATGTTCAAGGCTCTTCCCCAATTTTTCCTCTAACTGATTTAATGTGTCTGGATTTATGTTGAGGTCTTTGATCCACTCGGAGTGTAGTTATGTACAGGATGATAAGTATGGATCTATTTGCATTTTTCTACATGTAAATATCCAGTTAGCAAAGCACCATTTGTTGAAGATGAGATCATTTTTCCAATGTATGGTTTTGGCATCTTTGTTAAAACTCAGGTGTCCATAAGTATGTGGTTCTATTCCTGGATCTCCTATTCAGTTCCATTGATCCACCCCTCTATTTCTATGCCAGTACCATGCAGTTGTTATTGATGTTGCCCTATAGTACAGCTTGAGATCTGGGATAGAGATACCTCCAGAAGATGTTTTATTGTAGAGGATTATTTTTGCAATTCAGGGTTTCTTGTTGTTCCTCAAGAAGTTAAGAATTATTCTTTCAAGTTTTATAAAAAATTGTGTTTGTAACTTGATGGGAATTGCATTGAGTCTGTAGATTGCTTTTTGTAAGATGACCATTTTTTAAATGTTAATCCTGTCAAGCCATGAGCATGGAGGATCTTTCCATCTTTTGATATCTTCTTCTAATTCTTTCTTCAGAGATTTGAAATTTTTTACATACAAGTCTTTGACTTCCTTGGTTAGGATTTCACCAATGTATGTTATGTCTTTCGTGGCCTTTGTTAAGTGTGTTGTTTCCCTTATTTCTTTCTCAGCCCTTTTGTCTTTTGTATGCAGAAGGACTACTGATTTTTTTGAGTTAATTTTGTATCCTGCCATTTTGCTGAAAATGTTTATCTGCTGTAGGATTTTCCTGGTAAAATTTTGATGTCACTCAGGTATAAAATCATATCATCTGTTAATAGTGATACTTTGACTTCTTCCTTTTCAATTTATATCTCCTTGATCCCTTCAATTGTCTTATCGTTCTAGCAAGGACTTCCAGAACTATGTTGAGGAGATAAGGAGAAAGTGGGGAGTCTTGCCTTGTCCCTGATTTCAATAGGATTCCTTTACATTTCTCTCAGTTTAGTTTGATGTTGGCTATCAGCTTTTTCCATATTGCCTTTACTGTGTACAGAGTAGTGCCTTGTTTCCAGGATGTAGCCAAAACTTTATGTATGAATAGTTTGGATTTTTTCAGATGCTTTTTCAGCATCAAAGGAGATTATCATTTGTATTTTATTGTCTTTTAGTTTGTAAATATGGTGGATCACTTTGATGGATTTCCATCTATTGGACCACCCCTCCATACCTGGGATGAAGCCTACTTCGTCATCGTGGATGATATCTTTAATGTGTTCTTGTATTCAGTTTGCAAGTATTTTATTGAGTATTTTTGCATCAATGTTTATAAGCGAGATTAGCCTGAAATTATGTTTCATTTTTGCATGAGAGGTTTAGTTACCAGGTGACTGTGGCTTCATACAATGAGTTTCGTAGTGTTCCTTCTGTTTCTATTTCATGGAATATTTTGAAGAGAAATGGAGTTAGCTCTTCTTTGAAGGTCTGGTAAAATTCTGAAATGAAATCATCTGTTCCTAGTCTAATTTGGGATTTAATAATTTTTATGACCTTTTCTATTTCTTTATGCAATATAGTACTATTTAATTAGTTTACCTGGTCTTGATTCAGCTTTGGTAAGTAGAATATCATCTACTTACTTAAAGAAAATTGTCCATTTCTTTTAGAGTTTCAAATTTTATGGCATATAGACTTTTGAAGTCAGTACTAATGATTGTTTGGATTTCTTCAGTGTCTGTAGTTTTGTTCCCCTTTTCATTTCTGAATTTGTTGACTTGGAAGGTGTCTCTCTCCCTTTTAGTTAGTTTGGCTAAGGGTTTGTCTATTTTGTTGATTCCCTCAAAGAATCAGGTCTTAGTTTCATTGATTCTTCAATTGTTTTCTTTGTTTCTAATTGACTGGTTTAAGCCCTGGGTATGATTACTTCTAGCTGTCTACTCCTTTTTGGTCTGTCTGCTTCTTCTTTTTCTAGGGTTTTTAGGTGAGCCATCAAGTTTCTCGAATGAGCTTTCTTGAATTTCTTCTTATTTAAATATTTTTTAACTTTTATTAATTACACTTCATTCACTTTGTATCCCCCATAACCACCTGTTCCCTCCCAATCCCACCTTCCCTCCCCCTTCTTCACAAATGCCCCTCCCCAAGTTCACTTATAGGTGAGTTATTCCTCTCCTTCCTTCTGAACCTAGTTTATAAGATCTCATCAAGAGGGGCTGAATTGTTTTTCCCCCCCTGTGGCCTTGTAAGTCTGCTCCCCCCCAAGAGGGAGATGATCAAAGAGCAGGCCAATCAGATTATCTCAGAAGCAATCCCTCTTTACATTACTATGGAACCCACTTAGACACTGAACTGCTATGAGTTACCTTTGTGCAAGGGTTCTAGGTAATCTCCATTCATGGTATTTAGTTGGAGTATTAGTTTCTGGAAAGACCCCTGTGTGAAAATTTTCTGGTTCTATTGCTCTCTTTGTGGAGTTCATGTCCTTTCCAGATCTTACTATTTGCCACTTCTTACATAAGATTCCAGGCACATTGCCCAAGAGTTGGCCATAAGTCTCAGCATCCAATTTGATACTATGCAGGCCAGAGCCTTTCAGAGGCCCTCTATGGTGGGTTCCTAACTTGATCACTGATTTCTTCTTCTTCTGATGTCCATCCTCTTTGCCTTTTGGGACAGGTATTGAGCATTTTAGTCAGGGTCCTCCATCTTGATTAGTTTCTTTAGGTGTAGAGATTTTAGTAGATTTACCCTATATTATATGTCTATATGAGTGACTATATGCTGTGTGTGTCTTTCTGCTTCTGGGAGAGCTCACTCTGGATGATCCTTTACAGTTCCCATTATTACCTGCAAATTTCATGATTTCCCTAATTTTCATTGCTGAGTAATATTCCATTGTGTAGATGTACCACAATTCCTGTATCCATTCATCAGCTAAGGGGCATCTGGGTTGTTTCCAGCTTCTGGATATTACAAATAAAGCTGATACAAACATGGTTGTGGAAATGTCCTTATTGTGTACTTGAGGATCTTTTGGATACATGCCTAGGAGTGGTATAGCTGCATATTGAGGAAGTGCTATTCCTAGATGTCTGAGAAAGAGCCAGATTGATTTGCAGAGTGATTGTGCAAGTTTACATTCCCATCAGCAGTGGAGGAGGTTTTGTCTTTCTTCACATCCTCTCCAGCATATGTTTTCACATGAGGTTTTGCTATTACCTATTCTGATGGGTGTGAGGTGAAATCTCAGGGTTGTTTTGATTTGCATTTCCCTGACAGCTAATGACTGTGAGCATTTCTTGAAGTGTTTCTCTGCCATTTGCTCTTCCTCTATTGAGAATTCTCTGTTAAGCTCTGTTCCCAATTTTTTTAATTAGATTACTTGGTTTGTTGCTTTTTAGCTTCTTTAGTTCTTTATATATACTGGATATTGGCCCTCTATGACAGAGTGGCATGTTCAAGGTACTTTCCAATCTGTAGCATTTGTTTTGTTTTGATGAGGGTGTCCTTTGCTTTACAGAAGCTTTCAGTTTCATAATGTCCCATTTATTGATACATACTCTCAGAGACTGTGCTGTTGGTGTTCTGTTCAGGAAGTTGTCTCCTGTACCAATGAGTTCTAGGGTCTTCCCCTCTTTTTCTTCTAACTATTTTAATGTGACTGGTTTCATGTTGAGGTCTTTGATCCATTTGGATTTTAGGTTTGTGCAGGATGATAAGTATGGATCTATTTGCATTTTTTTCTACATGTAGACATCCACTTAGACCAGCACCATATCTGAAGATGCTATCCTTTTTTCATTGTATGGTTTTGGCATCTGTGTCAAACCTCAGGTGTCTATAATTGTGGCGGTATATTTCTGTGTCTTCTGTTTGGTTCCATTGATCTACCCCTCTGTTTCTATACCAGTACCATGAAGTTATTATTAATGTTGCTCTATATTGCAGCTTGATCAGGGATGGAGATAACACCAATAGATGTTTTATTCTGTAGGTTTTTTTAACAATTCTGAGTTTCTTGTTATTCCATTTGAATTTAAGAACTTTTCTTTCAAGTTCTATAAATAATTGTGTTGTTAATTTGATGGGAATTGCCTTGAATGTGTAGACTGCTTTTGGTAAGATGACCAATTTTACTATGTTAATCCCGCCAAGCCATGAGCATGAGAGAACTTTCAAACTTCTGATATCGTCTTATAATTCTCACTTCAGAGACTTGAAATTTTTTCATACAAGTTTTTGACTTGCTTGTTCAGGATTATACCAAAGTACTTTATGTCATTTGTGGCTATTAGGGAGCATGTTCTTTCCCTAATTTCATTCTCAGCCCTTTTGTCTTTTATATACAGGAGGGCTACTGATTTTTTTTTAGTTAATTTTGTATCCAACTTCTTCGCTGAATGATTTTATCAGCTATAGGAATTCTCTGGTAGAAATTTGGAGGTCAATCATGTATACTATCATATCATATGCAAATAGTGGTAATTTGATCTCTTCCTTTCCAATATCTATTCCATTGATCTTCTTCAACAGTCCTATTGCTATAGCAAGAACTTCCAGCACTATGCTGAAGAGATATAGAGGGAGTGGAAGCCTTCCCTTGTCCCTAATTTCGGGGGATTGAAGTTTCTTTCCATTTACTTTGGTGTTGGCTATAGTCTTGCAGTATATTGCCTTTACTATGTTTAGATAAGTGCCTTGTATCCCTGATCTCTCCAATACTTTAAACATGAATGCAGGTTGGATTTTCTCAAATGCTTTTTCAGCATCTAAGGAGATAATCATGTGTTTTTATTTTTTTCTATCTCTTTGTTAATATGATGGATCACATTGATGGATTTCTGTATATTGAACCACCCCTGCATACCTGGAATGAAGCCTACTTGGTTATAGTGGATGATATTTTGATGTGTTCTTTTATTTGGTTTGCAAGTATTTTCTTGAGTATTTTTTGCATCAATATTCATGGGAGAGATAGGCCTGAAATTTTCTTTCTTAGTTAGGTCTTTGTGAGGCTTAGGTACCAAGGTGACTGTGGTTTCAGAGAATGAGTTTGGTATTGTTCCTTCTCCTTCTATTTTATGGAATATTTTGAAGAGAAATGGAGTTAGTTCTTCTTTAAAGGTCTGGTAAAATTCTGCACTGAAAACATTTGGACCTGGATTTTTTTGGATTAGAGACTTTCGGTGACCACTTCTATTTCCTTAGGGGTTATCGGACTCTCTAATTGATTTACCTGGTATTGATTTAGCTTTGGTAATTGGAACCAAAAAAGAAATTGTCCATTTCTTTTAGAGTTTCAAATTTTGTGTCATACAGACTTTTGAAGTAAGTCCTAATGATTGTTTGGTTTTCATCAGTGTCTGTACTTATGTCCCCTTTTCATTTCTGATTTTCTTGATTTTGATGGTCTCTCTTTGCCTTTTAGTTAGATTGGCTAAGGATTTGTATATCTTGTTGTTTTTCTAAAAAAAAAAAAATCAGGTCTTGGTTTCATTGATTCTTCAATTGTTTTATTTGTTTCTATTTGATTTATTTCAGCCCTGAGTTTGATTATTTCCAGCTGTTTACTCCTTTTTGGTGTGTCTGCTTCTTCTTTTTCTAGTGTTTTAGGTGAGCCATTAAGTTGCTTAAATGAGCTGTCTCGAGTTTCCTCTTGAAGGCACTTATTGTTATGAACTTTCTTCTTAGCACTTTTTTCATTGTGTCCCACAAGTTTGGGTATGTTTTGCCGTTATTTTCATTGAATTTTAGTAAGTCTTTAATTTCTTTATTTCTTCCCTGACCCAGCTGTCATTTAGTAGCAAGTTGTTCATTTTCCATGTGTGTATATGCTTTTTGCTATTTCTATTGTTGAGGTCTAGCTTTATTCTCTATAGATCAGATAGGATACAAGGGATTATTTCAAACTTTTTGTATCTGTTTAGGTTTGCTTTTTGACCAACTATATGGTCTATTTTGGAGAAGGTTCCATGAGGTGCTGAGAAGAAGGTAAATTCCTCTGTTTGGGTGTAACATTCGGTAAATGTCTATTTGATTCATGACCTGGTAGAGACAGTGTTTCTTTGTTTAATTTGTGTTTTCTTTACCTGTCCTTTGTTGAGAGTGGAGTGTTGAATTTTTCCTCTATTAATGTGTGGGGATCTATGTGTGGTTTAAGTTTTATCAATGTTTCTTTTACAAAAGTTGGTGCCCTTTTATTTGGGGGATAGATGTTCATGATTGTAATGTCTCCCTGGTGGAATTTTCCATTGATGAATATGAAGTGTCCTTCCCATCTCTTTTTGTCATATTTGGTTAAAGTCTATTTTATCAGATATTAGAATGGCTTCTCCTGCTTTGGACTTGGGTCCATTTGCTTGGAAAGGCATCTTCCACACCGTTACCCTCAGTTAATGTCTATCTTTGTGACTTAGGTATCTTTCTCATATGCAATAGATTGCTTGGTCTTGTTTACAGATCCATTCTGTTAGTTTGTGTATTTTTATTGGACAATTGAGTCCATTGATGTTGAGAGAGATTAATGACCAATGGCTGTTAGATCCTTTGATTTTGATGTTGGCTGTGGTCAAAAGTTTCTGTGCTTGGTTGCTTTTTGTTTTACTGTTTTAAGGTTAATTATTTCCTGTGTTTTCTTGAAAGTAGCTAGTTTTCTTGGGTTGTATTTTTCCTTTTAGTGTCTTCTGTAATGCTGGATTTGTGTGTAGATATTGTTGAAATTTGTTTCTGTCACTGAATATCTTGCTTTTTCTGACTATGAGGACTGAGAGTTTTCCTGGGTATAGTAGCCTTGGCTGACATCTCTGTTATGTTTGGGACTACATGATATTTTTTCCAGGACCTTCTGGCTTTCATAGACTCTGTTTAGAAGTCAGGTGTAATTCTGATGTGTTTGGCATTATATGTTACTTAGCTTTTTCCCCTTGCAGCTTTTAGTATTTTGTTGTTGTTGTTCTGTATATTTAATGTTTTGATTATTATGTGGCAGTAGGATTTTCTTTTCCGGTCTAATTTATTGGGTGTTCTGCAGGCCTCTTGTATTCTTATTGGACTCTCCTTTAAGTTGGATAAATCTTCTTCAATGATTTTGTTGATAACATTTTCTGGGCCTTGGAGGAAGGAATCTTCTTTTTCCTCTATTCCTATTATTCTTCGGTTTTGTCTTTTTATGTTGTTGTGAATTTCTTGGATGGTCTGTGTCAGGTATTTTTTTATTTAATATTTTCTTTGACATCGATTTCTTCCATTCTATCTTTCACACCTGATGTTCTTCCTTCCATCTCTTGTAGCCTATTGCTTACGCTTACCTTTGTAGTTCCTATTTTCTTCCCTAAGTAATTTCTCTCCACAATTTCCTCTATTTGTGTTTTCTTTAATTTCTGCAAAAAATATGGAATGATTCAGGAATTCACATGTCATTCTTGTGCATGGGCCATGCTAATCTTCTCTGTATCATTCCAATTTTAGTATATATGCTGCTGAAGTGAGCAACACATATTTCATACAAGTGGTCATTAATAAAATCACATTTCCTTTACTTGTGAATTTCACATTAACAGAGATTCCATTATTATTTGTCAAATGCACAGATATGTCCTAGTCAGTGAAATATTTTCTGTGAAAATGCTCCCTGACCAAGGCAAATCTTTGAATCAAAAGCATTTAATTAGGAACTTGCTTATATTGTTACAAGGACCATCAGGATGTCATGTCCACAAGCAATCATCATGTAGTCCTTCACTAAAACTGATAAATTTTCATACTGTACCAGAAGTGGCAGGCAGAGAGAGGGATACTGAAAGACACAGAGAGAGGTAGAGAGACAGATTCAGAAATAGAGATCAAGACCAATAGAAACAAAGAAATAAAATGACAAGGACTGAGCGACAGAGAATCTATTCTGTCTGGTCACTTTCATTGGCCTATCAACCTCAAAGTGCACCCTCTTTTACTATTAATCCAAAAGGAATTATATATTTTAATATTTTTATTTTATTTTTATTAAATACATTTATTCACTTTGTATTACCCATTGCCACCTGTTCCCTCCCAATCCCACCTTCACTCCCCCTTCTCCACCCTTGCCCCTCCCCAAGTCCACTGATAGGGGAGTTCTTGCTCTCCATCCTTCTGAACCTAGTCTATCAGATATTATCAGGGGTGGCTACATTGTCTTCCTTTGTGGCATGTTAATGCTGCTACCTCAACAGGGTAAAGTTTTTAAAGAACAGGACAATCAGTTTATGTTAGAAGTAGTCCCTATTCCCATTACTATGGAATCAATTTTTATACTGAAGTGTCATGGGCTACATCTGTGCAGGATTTGTAGGTTATCCCTATGCATGGTACATGGTTGGAATATGTGTCTCAGGAAAGACCCCTGGTGCTCAGAATTTTTGGTTCTGTTCTTCTCCTTGTAGAGTTCCTGTTCTCTCCAGATCTTATTTCCCACTTCTTTCCTTAGATTCTATGCACTCTGTCCAAAAGATGGCCATAAGTCTCAGCATCTACTTTGATAGTCTGCAGGGCAGAGCCTTTCAGAGGCCCTCTGTCTCGGGCTCCTAACTTGTTCTCTGTTTTCTCCTTTTTTTTTTTGGTGTTTATCCTCTTTGCATTTCATGATGGGGATTGAGCATTTTCGCCAGAGTCCTCCCTCTTGATTAGTTTCTTTAGGTGTACAGATTTCCTAGATTTTTCCTATATTATATGTCTATGTGAGTGAGTATGTACCATGTGTGTCTTTCTGCTTCTGGGATAGCTCACTCAGAATGATCTTTCCTACTTTCCATCACTGACCTGCAAATTTTATGATTTCCTTGTTCTTTTTATTTTTTTTCATTGCTGAGTAATATTCCATCATGTAATTACACCACAATTTCTGTATTCATCCTTCAGTTGGGGGGACAGGGAGAAACTATGTTTTTTCCAGGTTCTGGCTCTTACAAATAAAGTTGCTACAAACATGGTTGAGCAAATGTCCTTATCGTGTACTTGAGCCTCGTTTGGTTATATACCTATGAGTGGTACAGCTAGATGTTAAGGAAGTGATATTCCTTGTTGCCTGAGAAGGTTCTGGTTGATTTCCATAGTGGTTTTAAAAGTTTACATTTCCTGTAGCAGTGGAGGGGGTTTCCCCTTTTTCCATAACTTCTCCAGCATGTGTTGTCACTTGAGGTTTTGATCTTGGCCAATCTGATGGGTGTAAGGTTAAATCTCATGGTCATTTTGACTAGTATTTCCCTGATGTCTAATGACTTTGAGAATTTCTTTAAGTGTTTTTCTGCCTTTTGCTATTCCTCTATCAAGACATCCCCTATCAGTGGACTTGGGGAGGGGCATGCATGCAGAAAGGGGAGGAAGGATGGGATCGGGAGGGGAGAAGGGAGGGGCTTATGGGGGAACACAAAAGGAATAAAGTTTAATTAATTATAATAATAATAATAATAAAAGAGGACAAGAAAAAATATCTTAAAAAAGAAAAAAAAAGAACTCTTTGTTTAGCTCTGTTCCCCATTTTTTAATTGGATTACTTGACTTGTTGCTTTTCAACTTCTTTAGTTTGTTATATATACTAGATATTAGTCCTCTGTCAGATAAAGGGTTAGTGAAGATTCTTTCCCACTCTGTAGGTATTCATTTTGTTTTGATGACAGTGTTCTTTGCTTTACAAAAGTTTTTCAGTTTCGTGAGGTGCCATTTATTGATTGTTGCTCTTAGAGCCTGTGTTATTGTTGTTCTGTTCAGGAAGTTGTCTCCTGTGCCAAAGAGCTCAAGGCTCTTCTCCACTTTTTCTTCTAACTGATTTAATGTGTCTGGTTTTATGTTGAGTCTTTGATCGACTTATACTTTAGTTTTGTTCTGGGTGATAAGTATGTATATTTTTGCTTTTTTCTACATGAAGACACTCAGTTAAACCAGCATGCTATGTAGAAGAAGCTATCTCTTTTTGATTGTATGGTTAAGGTTTCTTTGTCAAAAATGAGGTGTGCATATTGTGGGGGTTTATTTATGGGTTCTCTTCAGTTACATAGATCCACCCCTCTCTTTCTCTGCCAATACCATGCAGTTTTTATTACTGTTGCTCTATGCACAGCTTGAGATTAGGGATAGACATACCTCCATAATATCTTTTATTGTAGAAGATTGTTTTAGCAATTCTGGGTTTCTTCTTTTTCCATATGAAGGCAAGAATTTTTCTTTTAAAGTCTTCAAAGAATTTTGGTAATTTGATTGGAATTTCATTGAATGTATAAATTGCTTTTGGTAAAGATGGCCATTTTTACTGTGGTAATCCTGCCTAACCATGAGCATGGGAGATCGTTCCATCTTCTCCTATCTTCTTCTAATTATTTCTTCTAAGTCTTGAAATTTTTTCATACAAGTCTGTTACTTGATTGTTTATTATCACAGCACCACTCTTTATGCCTTTTAGTGACTAGAAGAACACATCACAGATATCATCCACTATGACCACCACGTCCATGCCAGGTATACAGGGGTGATTCAATATAAGGAAATCAATCAATGTGATCCACCATTATTAACAAACTGAAAGAAAAAAAATATAATAATGATAATCTCCTTAGATGCTGAAAAAATCACTTGAAAAATCCATCATCCTCTCATATTTAAAGTATCCCTGATCAGGGATACAAGGCACACGTCTAAGTATAGTAAAGGCAATATAAAACAAGCCTATATCCAACATCAAACCAAACAACTAAACAGAGAGAAACTTAAAACTATCCCCCTGAAATCAGAGACAAGGCAAGGCATTCCACTCTCTCCATATCTCTTTGACATAGTTCTAGATATCCTTGCTAGAGCAATAAGAAGATTGAAATAGATCAATGGGATAGAAATTTAAAAGGAAGAATTCAAAGTATCACTATTTGCAGATGGTATGAGAGTATACTTAAGTGACCCCAAAAATTCTACCATGGAATTCCTACAGCTGATAAACACCTTCAGCAATGTGGCTGGTTACAAAATTAACTCAAAACATCAGTAGCTTCCTGTATGCAAAAGACAAATGGGCAGAGAAAGAAATTAGGGAAACAAAAGTTATTATATTTTCTAATAAGGCCACAACTTCTAACCCTTCCCAGACATTTACTCACTGAGGACTCCACATGAAAATAGATCAGCTTCAAGGGGACATTGCAATTCAAACCACAAGGAAGTGGAATAAGATGGAAGGACTTCTAGGCTAAAAGAACATAGTAATCCTGAAAGTTTCTCATTCAATACAATGATTAAAAGCCCAACAATTTCCAAAGACTTAAGAACAGGCCTGACAAACTTTTTTGGAAAATGTGGAATATTTCCATAATGTAGAATTACTCAGCTAAGAAAATGAGGATATTTTTGTCAAATGGATGGAAGAAAGAAAAAATATTCTGGGTGAAGTAACTAAAATACACAAAGACAAATATGGTATTTATTCACTTATTGGGAGGTCTCCTAATAGTGGGGAAAAAGTTCTAATAGGCCATCTATTGTGACCATACCAGTTTTCCACTATGGGGATTGGGTGGCAGTTAATTGAGTTGTTGGGCCAGGGCAACCTATAGAAAATTTCACACAAACACAACTGTTGTTATTAAAATATGTTGCTCTCTGCCCTCAACTATTAGATCATTGCCATGTTTTTGGATCCACAGAGATGCTTCTTTCTGCATCAAATGAAATTAAATACAAAGACCCACAGTCCCATATAGTAAAGAAAGAGAGTCCTTAAAACACCCAGCTAGAAATGGGATTTCTCTATTATATAGCTCTCCCCTCAGAGCTCTAGGAAGCCTGCAGAAAAGGAGGCACATTGAGTGTCATAATAGAGGTAATTGATGACACAAGGAGAACAATGCCCTGAGAATCAGGCTGCAAAAGATGATGATGAAGCCAACCTTAATGAGCCCTGATGAGCTAAGGTCAGATAGAAGTGGGAGGAGGACTACCCCTATCTGGGCAATTAGAGAAAAGCATAGATGTAGAAGAAAGACCCTGGGTGGGAGTGGAAGTAGAAGACTGATGGGGCAGTAGAGGGGATAGAAAGTGAACAAATCATAATAAATAAGTACAGAAGAAAAACTGTGATCAAGACAATGAAGTATAAAACTCTTTAGGACTGATGTCTTTTTCTTCTTGGTGGTACCAGTGTTTGGCAAGGATGAACTCAGTTTTCTTTAAGGGACTTGGGACTGAGATTCTGATCATGTTCCAATGAGTAGATGAACAACAGAGACTTCAATTGATGTATTTTAAAGAATAAAACTTTACTGTGACTCATGTGTAGGAATTTGAATGTGGGAGGAATGGGAAAGGATTGTAACGTAATTTATATGAAATTCTCACATAATCAATACAAATAATACGCTGACAACTTATGCAATGACTATGAAAATGGAGAAAAGATTCTGCTCAATAAGCAGTCCTGTAATAAACACTATGTTTAGAGTGTTTGCCTGGAGAGCCACTGAAGAAAGCAAAGCTGCTCTTATATCCTAGGCATATAGCAGGGATTCATTTCTCTATCCTGAAGGCCAAGGTATAACAGTAAACCCCAGAACCAGAAGGATTCCTCACTGAACACTTAGTAGGACACAACTTACTTGTGAGTAAGTCTGAGCAGCCCTACATTACTCAATCTGGGCAGCTGGTAGCACACAACTCAGAAATGACCATTCCTATGTCCAAGATTCTTAGACTAGAAATATTGTCACATATTTATTTCAAGAGTTCATTAATTAAATTGCCTGCTATGACAGCAGAATGGAATTTTGATATCACAATGCTTTTATGACATCATAATGCTTTTTGACATCACAATGATATTATGATATCACAATGGAGTTATGACCTCATAGTCTACTATGACATCACATTGATATGACATCACAATGGAATTTTGATATCACAATACTATTATGACATCACAATGGCATTATATCTTCACAATGATATGACATCGCATTGGTGTAAAGACATCACAATGATATAATGGCTTCACAATTGTGTGTAGTAGGTGATGATTAAAATTTACTATTAGTTTATCTTTTATTAATGCTTGCTGTTAATCCTAAACAGCTGTATAAACAATTCACCACACATACTGGGTTTATTTAGTTAACTTAGAAGACAGTGCTGGTCAATAGTTACTACCTTCTACACCTTCATAGTCCTCATAGTTTCCTAACATTTAGATTTTACCTGTTATATTTGCTTTTTATCTTAGGTCTGGTTCATTTTCTCCACACTGTTACAAGATTTCTCCTCCCACTCTGCTCTCCAAGCTCTGCTCCCTCTCACTTCTCACTCATTTCCTGCCCTCTGGCTCCTCTCATTGCTCAAAATTGTGGCTAATTGCTTTATTCTGGCATGTTTACACAAAGTTGAGACAAGATGCTTAGAATACATATCACAATGCAATATCTGGATAGAAAAGAGAAAGTGAGGGGTAAAATTAAGCATTTGAATGAGCAAGGGTAAGGTATATCTATTTCAAAAGAACATACCAACAATGGTATGACAACATCACAGTGCTATGATAATATCACAATGCTATTGTGACATCACAATGGGGTTATGACCTCAATATGCTAATATGACATCACATGGATATCATGACATCAACATTCTATTATGACATGGCAATGATATTATGACATCACCTTGATATTATGACATCAAAAATGATTTATGACATCAAAAATGATTTTATGACATCAAAATTGTATTATTAATTCCAATGCTATTATGACTTAATGATATGACATCACAATACTATTATGACATCACACTCATACTATGACATCACACTCATACTATGACATCACAATTATATTATGACATCACAAGTTTATTGTGACATCTCAAATATATTATGTCATCACAATTGTGTCATGACATCTCAGTGCTATTCTGATATCACTATGGTAATATGACATAACAATGGTGTCAGGATAGTCAAATGATATTAAGACATCACAATTCTCTTATGATTTCACTTTTTCATTATGACATTATTGTGGAATTTTGACATCACAATTTCATTATGATCGCAAAATGCAATTATGATATCAAAATACTTTTACAACATCTCCATTATATTAGATATCACAATTGTATTATCACATCAGAATGCTATTATGATCAAAACTGGTATTATGACTTCATAATGGTATTAGGACATGATTAGGGTATAACATCACAAGGATTTTTGATACCAAAATGCTATTATGCCTTCACAATGATATTAGGACATCACTATGCTATATATAATGACATCACAATGCTATTATGATATCACAAGGCATCATGATATCAAACACATCATGGCCTCCAATTGCTATTATGACATCACAATAGTATTATAATTTCACAATGGTATTATATCACAAAGCTATTAAGACATTACAATGCTATTATGATATGATTGTTTTAATGACCTCACAATAGAATTTTGATATTAAAATGCTATTATGACTTCACATCTATATGAATCTACAATTATATTAGGACATCTCAATGGTATAATGACATCACAATGCTATTATATCCTCAAAATGGTATTATGACAACACAATGTTATGACATCTAAATGCTATTATAACTTCATAAAGCTATTATGACAAATCAATTGTGTGACATCACAGTGATATGACATAATAATTGTAATATGTCATCAAAATGATATGACATCACAATGGTATTCTCACCTAAAAATGGTGTTATGACCTCACAATTCTATTATGACATCACAGTGCTATTATGACATCAAAAAACTATTTAACATCAAAATGGTATGTTGGCGTTCTTTTAAAATTTTATGCCTTACCCTGTTAATTCAAATGCTGATTTCCCCACCCCCAACTCTCTGGTTTCAATCTGGATATTGCATTGTGATACTCATTATAAGCATCCTGTCTCAACTCTGTGTAAACAGGACAAAATAAAGCAGCTAGATACAATGTTGTGCAATGGGAGAAGCCAGAGGACAGAAAAGATTGGAGGAGCCAGAAGGCAGGTAAGGAGTGGGAGGAGAGAAAGGAGGAGAGAGAGGAGAGCAGAGCTGGAGGAGAGAGCTTAGAGGAGGTGGAGCATGAACCGGACCTAAGATTTCACAAAAAAACAAGTATAATGTGGGAAATCTAATTGTTAGGAAACTGAGGGCTTGGAGGTTTAGGAGGCAGTAAATATTGCCCAGCATTGTGCTCTAGTTAACTAAAAACCCAGTCTCTCTTTGGTGATTTGTTTATACAGCTGTTTAAGATTAACAGCAAGCTTTACTAGAAGATAAACCAATAGTAAATATTAATAACCACCTACAAAAATGGTATGACATCTAAATGCTACTATGACTTCACAATATGATATCACAATGCATTAGGACATCACAAAGATATTTTGACATTCCAATGCTATTATGACATCACAACACTATGATGAAGACACAATGCTATTATTCTATTAGAGTGGTGGTATAACTTCACAATGCTACTGTGACATCACAATGCTATTATAATATCAAAATGCTAATATAATATCAATATATAATAATAATATAATATAATGTTATTATGACATCAAAATCATATTTCCACATGATTGTGGTATGACATCACAATGGAATTTTGATATTTTGAAAGCACAATGCTATTACCGCAAAGCGGTCTTATGACATCAATATTCATCATGACATTCCAATGCTATTATGATATCACAATGCTTTTATGTCATCACAATGTTATGCTGATATCATATGGCATAATTTCACAGTGGAATTATGACTTCACAATGGTATAATGACATCACAATATTATTTTATCATCACAATGCTTTTATGAGTTCACAAAGGTATTATGACATCACAATGTTTTATGCTATCGCTATGGTATCAGGTCTTCACAATGCAATTATGACATTCCAATGGTATTATGACATCTCAGTAGTATGACATCCCAATGGTATTTTTACATCCCAATTAGATTATAACATCACAATTATTTTAGGACTTCATAATGATATTTTGACTTCACAATTGTTTTATTACATCTCAATGCTATGATGACATACCAGTATTATTATTTCATCACAAAGTTGTGATGACATCATCACAGTGCTATCATGACATCAAAATGGTATTATGACATCACAATATTATGATATCACAATGTTCTTATTCCATCACAATGGTATTATGACACTATAATAGTATTAAGATATAACCATGATAATATGATATCACAATACTATTATATCTTCACAATGATATGACATTGCAATGGTGTTATGATATCACAATAGTATAATGGCTTCACCAAGTATGTTTTAGGTGATGATTAATATTTTCTATTGCTTTATCTTTTATTAATGTGTGCTGTTAATCCTAAACAGCTGTATAGCCAAATTACCACACAGGTTCTGGTTTTATTTAGTTAACCTAGAACACAATGCTGGCTGAGAGTTATTTTCTCCTAAACCTTCAATCCCTCATGATTGTAACACATCCCAATTCTATAATATCCTTACAATTATATGACTTTACAATGGTATTATGACATCACAATACTATAATGACAATTCAGTGCTATAATGACCTCATAATAACATTATGATATCAAAATGCTATTATTCTCCTTTTATGTTGACTGAAAGCTTTGCAGTAGTCTGCATTGGCATCTGTGTTCTCTTAGAGTCTGCATGACTCCTGCCCAGGCCCTTTTGGCTTTCATAGTTTGTGATGAGATGTCCAGTGTGATTCTGATAAATCTACATCCATATGTTACTTGGCATTTTTCCCTTTCTGCTTTTAATATTTTTTCTTCTGTAGATTTAGTATTTTGACTATAATGTGACATGATATATTTCTTTTCTGGTGTAGTCTATTTGGTGTTCTGTAGGCCTCTTGTTTATTTATGGAAATATCTTTCTTTAAGTTGGGAAATTTTTCTTCTATGATTTTCTTGAAAATATTTTCTGGACTTTGGAGTCTGGAGTATTCTTTTTCATCAATTTCTATTATTCTTAGGTTTCATCTTTTCATGGCATCCTTGATTTCTTGGATATTTTGTGTTTGGGACTTTTCATATTTTACTTTTTCTTTAAGAGAAGTATCAAATTTCTGTGAGTGTATCTTCAGCACCAGAGATTCTCTCTTCCATCTCTTCTATTCTATTGGTGAGGCTTACCTTTGTGGTGCCTGATCGTTTCTCTAAGTTCTCCAGACACAGAGTTAATAAAATGTTAATGATAATAAAAATAAAAATTAGAAAAAATAAAATCAAAAGCTTTGATATGTCACACAATTGTGATATCATAATACCACTGTCATGTCATAATAGCATGGAGGTGTTATATCATGGTGATGTCTTAATAGCATGTTTTATTTTTTCTAATTTTTTTATTTTTATTATCATTAACATTTTATTAACTATGTGTCTGGAGAACTTAGAGAAACTTAGAATACTCCATATGATATCACAATGGTATTATATCACAATGCTAATATGACATCACAATGGTTTTATGTGATCACAAAGGTATGACATCCCAATGTATTATGACATCCCAATGATATTATGACATCACAATACAATTATAACATCTCAATGTTATTATGACATTATAATGGTATGATATATCAATGGTATCATGACAATGCAATTATATGTCATCACAATACTTTTAAGACATATCAATTATATAATGATATCACAATTATAGTATGACATCACAATTTTTATAAATCTCAATGGTGTTATTTCATCTCAATGGTTTCATGACATCTCAGTGTTATGAATTCCCAATGCTATTAGGACATCATATGGTATGATATCACAATGGAATTATAACATCACAATAATAATATAACCTAATGATTCAGTTATGACATCACAATGCCATCCTGACATCACATGCATATTATCCTATCAAAATGGTGTTATGACACCACAATGGTCTTTTGATATCACAATGGTATTATAACATTACAGTAGTATTATGACATCAAAATGCTATAATGATATCACAATGGTATGTCACCTCAATGCTTTTATGACATCACAATGGTATGACATCACTATGGAATTAGAACTTCACAATGGTATTCTGACTTTAAATGATATTATGATATCACAATATTATGACATCACAATGCTATGATGACATCAAAATGGAATCACATCTCAATGGTATTATGACATCAACATGGTATTATGACTTCCCAATGCTATTATTACATAACGATACTATTATGTCATAACAAAGCTATTATTTCATCACAATTGTATGACATCTCCTGCATATGTATATTAATATTTACATTTGATATATCTTCTGGTAAAGATGCTGTTTATCCTATAATAGAGCTGTATAACAAAATCACCAGACAAATTCTGGTTTATTTAGTTAACCTAGAGCACAATTTTGGCTGATAGTTACTTCCTCCTAAACCTCCAAGCCCTCATAGTTTCCTAACATTTAGATTTTACCCGTTACACTTGCTTTTTGTGAAATCTTAGTTCTGGTTCATTCTCTCTAAGCTGTTCCAAGATCTCTCCTCCCACTCTGTTCTCCAAGCTCTGCTCCCTAACCCTCTCTCCTCCCACTAATTTGCTACCCTCTGGCTCTTCCCACTCATTTCCTGCCCTCTGACTCCTCCCATTGATCAACATTGTGGCTAGTTGCTTTATTTTGGCCTGTTTACAAAAAGTTAAGATAGGATGCATAGAATAATTATCACAATGCAATATCTGGATTGAAACCAGAGAGGGGGAGGAGTAGAAATCAGTATATGAATAAGCAAGGGTAAGGTGTATACATTTCAAATGAACATTTTACCAACATTTCTCCCTTTAAGTCCAAAAGAAGCCTCCTTTTATTTTAATACAATAATAATTATGAAATAAAAACTATTAGGTAAAATCTATAATTGCAATGTGTATTCCATGTGACATCACAGTGCTATAATGACATGATTGTGGTATGGCATCACAATTGAAATTTTGACATCACAATGATTTTATGACATCACAATAATAATATGACTAGAAAATTGTATTATAACATTGAAATAGCATTAAAATATCACAATGCTATTATGAAATCATAGAGTTATTGTGACATCACAATGCTATTATAACATCACAATGATATTATGACATCACAATGGTATGAGGACATCACAATACTATTGACCTCCCAAAGCAATTATGACATCCTAATTTTACTATGATATCAAAATGCTATTAGGATATCACAATGAAATATCACCTCAAAATTTAACGGCATCACAATGCAATTGTAAATTTACATTACTATTATGATATCACAGTGGTATATGACATCACAATATTATGACGACATCAACATGCTATTTTGACATCACAATGGTATTATGATTTCACAATGGTATTATGACATCAACATGCAATTTTGACATCACAATGGTATTACAACATGATTGACATATAACATCACAATGGAATTTGGACATCAAAATTCTATTATGACTTCATAGTGGTATGACTTTACAATATTAGGGCATTGTAATGCTATGACAACATGACAATGCTATTATGCTATCATAATTGTATTATAACATCACGCTGGTAGTATGACATCACCATGCTATTATGACATCACAGTAGTATTACGACATGATTGTGGTGTGAGATCACAATGTAATTTTGATATTAAAATGCTATTAAGATTTCACAATGGTATGAGTTCACAATGCTATGATGACATTACAATGCTATTAGGACATGATTGTGATATAACATTGGAATGGAATTTGAACATCACAATGCTATGATGAAATTACAATATTGTTATAACATCACAGTGCTATTACAACATCACAGTGCTATTATTCCATTCCAATTATATTATGACCGCAAAATGGTATGATGACATTGGAATGGCATTATATTACAATGATTTTATGATTGTAAAAAGGTATTATGATATTATAATAAATGATTTCTAAATGCTATTATGCCATTACAATGATATGACATCACAGTGGTATTATGATATTACAGTGATATTATGAATGATTGTGGCATGACATCACAATGGAATTTTAACATCAAATTCTATTGTAGCATCTAAACAGTATGACTTCCGAATGCTTTTATTACTTCACAATGACATAATGAGATCAAAATGGCACCATGACATCACAATGGCATAATGACATCAAAATTCATCATGACATCCCAATGCTATTATGATGTCAAAATGCTATCATGACATGACTGTGGTATGATAGCATAATGTCATTTTGACATGACAATAGAATTATGATCTTACAATGCTATTATGATATCTCAATGCTATTACATCATCACAATATGGTATTACAATGCTATTATGACATCACAATGCTTTTATGACATCCCAATGCTATTTTGTCATCACTATGCTGTTTTGACATTATAAAGGTATAAGGACATCATAATGCTATTATGACTGAAAATGGATATTATGACATCACAATGCTATTATGATATCACAATGATATGACATCTAAATGGTATTATGACATCATAATAATATGACATTAAAATGGCATTATGACATCACAATGCTATTATGATATGAATGTGTCATGACATCACAATGGAATTATGACAGTACAATGTTATTGTGACTTCACAACAGTATGGTTTTAAAATGATATTAGAACATCTCAATGTTTTGATGACATTACAATTCTCTTGTGCTATTATAATGGTGTTATGAATGACTTCACAATCCTATTTGACATTAAAATGCTATGATGGCCTCTAAATGGTATTGTGACATCACAATGCAATTATGACTTCACAATAACTATTATGTCAATAGTCCATTATGATATTACAATGCTGTTATGACTTCACAACAGTATGACTTTACAATGATATTAGGATATCTCTATGCGATGACATCACAATGTTATTATGCTACCTCAATAATATGATTTTACAATGCTTTTATGACATCACAGTGCTATTATGACATCACAATAGTATTATGACTCCACAATGCTGTTATTATATCACAATGTTCTTATGACCTCAGAATGATACAGGTTCACATTATATGATGAAATCACAGTGCTTTCTTAACATACTAATGACATCATGACATCACAATGACATCATGACATCAAAATTCATGACATCCCAATGCTATTATGACATCAGAATGCTATTACGGCATGATTGTGGTATGATATCACAACTGAATTTTGACATCACAATTACATTATTATATAATGTTATTATGACATCACAATTATCTCATGAACTCACATTGTCTTTATGACTTCAAAATGGCATTATAGCATCACAATGGCATTATGATATCACAATAATATTATTTCTTCACAATGTTATTATATCTCAATGCTATTATGACATCATATTGGTATGAAATCATAATGGTATTATTATATCACAAAGGTATTTTGACATCACAATGACTTTACAATATGATGACATCCAATGTTATTATGATTTTATGAGGTTATTTTGCCCTAAAAATACTTTTTTGACATCACAATGCTATTATGACATAACAATGGTATTGTGCCTTCACCATGGTACCATGATATCACAATGGATTAAGAAAGGATTGTGGTATGACAACACAATGGAATTTTGACATCAAAATGCTATTATGACTTCACAATGCTATTATGACATCACAATGCTATTATTACAGCACAATGGCATCAGGATATTAAAATTTGTCATGATATTCCAATGGTATAATGACATCACAATGGCATCAGAATATTAAAATTAATCATGATATCTCAATAGCATTATGACATCACAATGCTGTTATGATATCACATGCTATTATGACATCACAATGCTTCTTTGACAGTAAATGATATTGTGACATCACCATGCTATTATGACATCAAGATGTTATTATGACATCAAAATGCTATTATGGTGTTCCAATAGTATGACATATGAATGCTATTATGATGTCACAAATATATTATAACTAAACAATTCTATTATGACCTTACAATATCATGATGACAATAGAATGCTATTATGAGATGTGGTTTCAGGACCTCACAATTGAAATATAACATCACAATTTTAATAATATAACAATGCAAATGTGACATCCCAATGCTATCCTGATATTACATGAGTACTATCATATCAAAATGGTATCAGGAGATCACAATGCTGTTTTGACAATGACACAATGGTATTATAGCAATATAATTCTATATTCAATGCTTTTATTACATCACAATGCTATTATAGCATCATAACACTATTTCAACATAATTGGTATATGTGGTATAATGTCCTCTTGGAATTTTGACATCACAGTTAAATTATGACCTAAAAATATTATTATATCATCACAAAACTCTTATAACATCACAATGAGATTATGATACCATAATGGTATTATGACATAACATTCGTGTCAGGATATCCCAATGGCATTATGATATCCCAAAGCTATTATAAAATCACAATACTATTATTAAATTATAATGCTATTATGTCTTCACAATGATATGACATCTCAATGGTAATATGAACTCACAATGGCATAATCATTTCACAATGGTATTATATCAAAATGATATGATGACAACACAATGCATTCATGACATCACAGTGGCATTATGAAATGAAAATGCTATTATGACATCACAATAGTATTTTTACTCCACAATGGTATCATGACATTACAATTGTAATATGACATCCCAACTTTATTATGACATGTAAATTGTTTTATGTCTTGACAATTGTGTCATGATATCTCAGTGCACATATTATATCACCATGGTATTATGACATGTCAATTATATTATGACATCACAAGTATATAATGATATCACAACTTTATTATGACATTTCAATGTTATTATGTCATCACAATGGTGTCATGACAACTCAGTGCTATCATGACATCACCATGGTATTATAACATCACAATGCTATTATGACATCACAATGGAATTTCAACATGATTGTGTTATTCTATTTATTCACAATAGAATTTTGATGTCAAAATGGCATTATGATCTCAAAAGGCTATTATGACATTACACACCAATGCTATTATGATATCACAATGATAGGACATCATAATGGTGTTATGAAATCACAATGGTATAACATCACAAAGACATTAAGACATCAAAATGCTATTAGGACATCACATTTTAACTTTATTATAACATCTCAATGGTTTTATGTCATAACAATGGTGTCATGACATCTCATTAATTTTATTGCATCACAATGGTATTATGAAAAAACAATGGTGTCATGGTATCCTAATGTAATTATCACATTAAAAAGTTATTTTGAAATGATTGTGGTATGAAATCACAATGTAATTTTGAAATCACAATGGCAATATCACCTCAAAATCCTATTATGACATCGCAATCTTATTACGATATCAAGATGGTATTATGACTTCACAATGATATTATGAATTCATAAGGGTATTATGACATTAAAATGCTATTATGACATCAAAATTGTATGAGACGCCAATACAATTATGACATCATAATAGCATTTTGATATCACAATGATATCATGAGATCACAATTATGACATAAAATTGTATATGACATTTCCATGCTATTATGACATCACAATGATAATATACCACAATGGTGTTATGACATCACAATGGTATTATGATATCACAATAGCTTTATGACATCAAAATGCTAATATTATATCAAAATGCTGTTATGACATCTAAATGGTATTATGATATCTTACTGATACAATTGCATCACAACTTTATTATGACATTTCAAAGGTATATCATCACAAGAGTGTCATCATATAAAAGTGCTTTTAAGATATCACAAAGGTATCATTAATTAAAAACGGTGTCATGAAATCTCAATGGTATTATGAAATCACAGTAATATTATAACATCACAATAGTATGGCATTCCAATTCTATTATAATATCAGAAAGGCATTATGATATCACAGTCCTATTATGACATCTAATGGAATTATTACATGAAAATGGTAAGACATCCCAAAGCAATAATATCCGCAAAATGATATGATTTCACAAAGGTATTGTAACATCAAATGGTGTTATGACTTCACAATGGTATTATGATGTAACAATCCTATTATATCCTCAAAATGCTATTATATCCTCAAAATGCTATTATGACATTACAAAGGTATCATAACTTCACAATTGTCTTATGACATAACGCAATTATGAAATCACCTAAATGCTATTATGACATCACCATAGTATTATGACATCAAAATGGTATTATGACATCACACTGCTCTTATGACTTCACAATGGCATTATGACTTCCAATACTATGATGACATCACCAAGTTATGGTATCCCAAGGCTATTATGACATCACAATGGTACAACATCTCAATGCTATAATATCTTCACAATTATATGACATCACAATTCTGTGATGACACAACAATGCTACTATGCTATTGCAATGGTAGTATGATATCAAAATTCATCAGACAATCCAAAAGCTATTCTGTCATCACAATGCTATTATGACATGATTTTTTATGACATTACAAAGAAATTTGATATCACAATGCTATTATGACATCACAATGCTATTATGACCTAAAATGCACAATTCTACTATGACATCACAATAGTATTATGGCATCGCAATGGTATTAGGAAACCATAATACTATGATAATATCGTAATGGTATTATGATATCATGACGGCATTATGACATCTCAATTCTATTATGACATCAAAATATCATTATGACATCAAAAGTCATCATGACATCACAATGATATTATGACATCACAATGCTATTAAGACCTTGTGGTGATATGACATCACAATGTAATTATAATATCACAGTGGAATTCTGATATCACAATGGTATTATGACATCACAATTTTATAATGAATTCCCAATGCTATTATGACATTACAATGAAAAAGTTTTATGCCATCACAATGGTATTATCACATCCCAAATCTATTAGAACATCAGAGTGCTATCGTGACATCACAATGGTATCAGGACATCACAATGCTGTATAACCTGGTAATTATATGACATCTCAATACTATCATGATAGCATAATGCTAATATGACAGCACAATGGTATTCTGACATCACAATGCTATGTTGACATCACAATGGTATTACTTCAAAATGGTATTATGACATCACCATGCTATTAATACAGTGGTATTACATCAAGATTGTGCTATGAAATCACAACAGAATTTTGACATCAAAATACTATCATGACTTCACAATGGTATGGCTTCACAATACTATGAAGATAGCACAATGATGTTATGACATCACTATAATCTGATGACATCACAATGCGATTTTTGCTATCCCAATGTCATTATGATATAGAAATTCATCATGACATCCCAATCCTATTCTGACATCAAAATGCTATTACAACATGATTTATTTATATCATGACAAAGGAATTTTGACAATCACCATGATATTATGACATCACAGTGCTATTAAGATATGACAATGCTATTATGAAATCACAATGCTCTTATAACATCACAATGCTGTTATGACATCATAATTCTATTATGACTTCAAAATGTTATGACATCACAATGATATGACATCACAATTGTATTATGACATAACAATGCTATTATGGCTTCACAATGTTATTATGATGTCTCAAAGCTATTACATTACAATGATATTAAATCACAATGATATTATAACATCACAAAGGTATAATGACATGATAATACCATAATGAAATCACAATGTAACATCCCAATAGTATTATGACACCACAATGCTATTATGACTTCACAACAGTATGACTTTCCACTGGTATTAACACATCTCAATGCTAGTATGGCATTACAATATTATGACATGCCAAAGATATTAAGATTTCACAATATTATTTGATATCACATTGCTATTATGACTTTGTATTTTGAAGTGATTGTGCTAGGACATCAAAATGGAATTTTGAAATATGAAGATGTTATGATGTCATGAAACAGGTGAAAGCCAGTAATAGTTTCCAGAGCTAGTTATTAAAATGTCCAAGTAAACAGCCTGCTTTAGAGAAAGGCTTAGCTTCTCTACATGCTTCAATCTGGGCAACTGAAAGAAAACAACCCAGAGATGACAGTTCCTGTGTCCAAGACCTCTAGTTCTGTTAATCTGTCACATATTTCATTTATTATGATCATTCTTAAAGTCAGGTCTCCTTGACATGTGAATATCATATTATCACAGATTCTAATATTTAATAAATGCACAGACATGTCCTCAGTCAGTGAATTACTTTCTGGGAAAATGCTTCTTGACCAAGCAACTTTTTGAACAACAGTTTTTAATTGGGACCTTGCTTATATTTTTACAGAGACTATCCATGATGTCACATCAGGAAGCAGACAACTTGTTGTAGTCCTTCAGCAGAACTGAGAGCTTTTCATAGTGAACCACAAGCAGAAGGCAGAGAGATGGAGACTGAGAGAGACAGAGAGAGAAAGAGTTAGAGAGACAGATTCGGAAATAGAAACCATGAACAACAGAAAAAAAATTTATGTAGTGACTGAGAGAAAGAGACCCATTCTGTCTGGTTATTTTCATTGGACTATCAACCTCATATCACACTCTCCTACAATATAACTCCAATATGAATTATATTATCTAAAAAGGCCATTCTTCCTAACACTTTCCAGAGATTTCCTCACTGGGGACTCAACATGTAAATAGATGAACTTCATGGAGACATGGAAATTCAAATCACCAGGAAGTATAAGAAGATGGAGGGATGCTTCCTTCTGCATCAATTGAGATTGCCTACAGAGACCCAAAGTCCAATATTATGAACAGAGAGACTTTAAAACACCCAGCTCTAAATGGGAATTCCCTATAAAATCCCACCCCCCGTCACACCTCTGGGAAGCCAGCAGGAGAGGAGGCAGGAAGAGTGTCCTAAGTAGAGGGAATTGAGGACACAAGAAGAACAATGCCCTCAGAATCAGACCTTAGAGGAAACTGATGCAGCCAGCCTTGATGAGAAATGAACAGCTAGGATCAGATAGAAAATCAAGGAGGACCTCCACTATCAGGTAACTAGAAAAAGATCTTAACGGTAAAAGAAGAAGGATGAGAGGGAGTGCAAGGAGAAGAAGGGGGCAGCAGAGGGGATACAAATTGAACAACATGTAATACACACACACACACACACATACATATATATATATATATATATATATATGAAAAACTGTGATCAATTTGATGAATTACAGAGCTCTTCAGGACTGATGGCTTTTCTTAGGGTGGTACCAGCTGATGAACTAAGTTTTCTTTAAGGGACTTGACACTGAGACTCTGACTTTGTTTCAATGAGTAGATGAACAACACATACTTCAATTGATGTATTTTAAAGACAAAAAAATTTAGTGTGATATATGGGTATGGATTTGAACCTGGGAGCAATAGAAAAGTAGCATAATGTATAGTATATGAATTTCCCACAAAATCAATAAAAATAACATGTTGACAATTTTACAATGACTTTTAAACTGGAGAAAAGATTCCACTAAAGGAGGGCAGAATGTGACTTTATAAGGCATGCTTTCCAGGAATTCATTATGTAGCAGAGAATCCTAGCCATGAACTAACTAGTGGTTACCCAGCTACCTCAGACCACATGCACTCAGGTAGTACCTCTCAACAAGCAGTGCTGGCAATAAAATTACATTTGGAGTATTTGCCTGGGGAACCACTGCAGGAAAATCTTCTGCTGTTCTGACCTAGGCATATAACTCGGTGATATTTTTCTGTTCTGAAGGACTAGTTTGAACCATAAACCAAGACAAGGAGAATTGACCACTGAGTAGGACACAGCTGCCAATCCAGAAAGGTTAGTCAAGGCAACCCTAGAGGGTTGGCAACTCTAGTGTTAAGTAGCACCAGCTGTCAAATACTTTATTGCCCCTCAGTTCTCCTTTTGAACTTCCAGATATTTCTCTGTTTCAGCCAAATCAGTCACAGGAGTTATCTGCTTTCCTTCTCTTTTCCCTACTCTTAAAGAATCAAAACCCAAGGTAAATCTAGGCTCAGAATGCCTATTATATCGATAAGAATGTGAAGATACATTTAGTGAGTACACCAGTAGATGCTCAGTTCAAAATCAAAACCTGGGAAATTTTAGATCCAAGACAATAGTAGGAATTCACCTTGTCAATAAGTACATCCCCTTAATCCCACATCACTTTGAAGCTTCACTACTTAGGAAGCTGTCCAATTCAATGAACAATAAAGTTTAATTTCCTACATGACATTGTCACAGAGGTAAACAGGAGTAAAGGTGTGGATCTGGATAATGCATGAGATAAAGGCTTATTGGGTTTCAAAGAAACAGTCATTTGTGCACAGGATCAGATATTCTGGCACTGAGGAAAGTTTCTTTACTCATCTCCATGGAAACATCCAGATTCTCAGATGATGACTGGCTGAGAGGGAGAATGATGTCATGAAACAGGTGAAAGCCAGTAAGAGTTTCATGAGCCAGTTATTAAAAGGGCCAAGAAGACAACAAGCATGATAGAAAGGATGAGCAGCCCTACATGCCTCAATCTTCCCAGCTGAAAGCACACAACCCAGAGATGACAGTTCCTGTGTCCAATAATCTTAGTTCAGGAAAAGAGTCACATATTTATTTCAAAAAATATTTATTTAATAAAAATAAATAATTTAAATATTTAAATTAAATTTAAAAATAATATTTTTTTAAAAAATAAAAAATTTATTTAATAAAGTCACTAGTCCTTGACATGTGACTTTCACACTATCATAGATTCCATTATTATTTGTTAAGTGCATATGTATGTCCACACTCAGGGAATTAGTGACTGTGAAAATCGTCTCTGAACATAGCAACTCTTTAAACAAAAGTGTTTAAATTGGGACCTTGCATATAAAATTAGAGACCATTTAGGATGTCACACTGGCAAGCAGTCATCTTCTTGTAGTACTCAGAGCGTTTCATACTGACAGAGAGAGGGTTATAGAGAGAGAAAGAGGGAGAAAAAGCTAGAGAAACACATTCAGAAATATTAAGACTGAGACCAGAAGAAACAAAGATATAAATTGAAAGATACCAATAGACAGAAACCCCATTCTGTCTGGTTGCTTTTATTGGCATGTCAACCTCAAAGCACATTCTCCTATAATATAACACTAAAAGGAATTATATTTTTTTAATATTTCTATTTTAAATTTTATTAATTACACTTCATTCACTTTGTATCCCCCAATAAACCACTTCCTCTTCCCTCCCAATCCAAACATCCATCCCCCTTGTCTACGCATGCATCTCCCCAAGTCCTCTGATGGGGGATGTCTTCCTCTACTTCCTTCTATCCCTGTCCATCAGATCTCATTAGGAGTGGCTGCATTGTCTTCCTCTGTGGCCTGTTAAGGCTGCTCTCCAATCAGGGTTTGGTTTTCAAAAATCAGTTCAATCAGTTCATGTCAAGGGCAGTCCATGTTCTCATTACTATGGAACTCCCTTGGACACTCTACAGCCATGGGCTACATCTGTGCAAAGGTTCTACGTTATCTCCATGCATGGTACTTTGTGGAGTTTGAGTCTCAGGAAAGACCCCTGTGCTCAGATTTTTTGGTTCTGTTGCTCTCCTTATGGAACTCCTGTCCCCTCCAGATCTTATTATTTCTCACTTTTTTTCATTAGATTCCATGCAATTTCCCCAACATTTGTCCATAAGTCTCAGCATCTGCTTTGATAGTCTGCATGGCAGAGCCTTTCAGAAACCTTCTGTGGCAGGCTCCTAAATTGTTCCAATTTTTTTCCTTTGGATATTCATCCTCTTTGCCTTTTGGGATGGGGATTGAGCATTTTAGCCAGAGTCCTCATTCTTGATTAGTTTCTTTAGGTTTACCATTTTCAGTAGGCTTACTCTATGTGTCTATATGGGTGAATATATATTGACTGTTTCTTTCTGCTTCTGGTATAGCTCACTTCCAGTTCCCACCTTTACCTTCAAATGTCACAATTTCCTTGTTTGTTTGTTTGTTTTTGCTTTAGTTTTATTTTTGTTTTATTATTGTTAAGTAAAATTACATTGTGTAGATGTTCCACAATTTCTGTATCCATTCTTCAGTTGGGGAATCATCTGGGTTGTTTCCAGGTTTTGGCTAGTACAAATAAAGCTGCTACAAACATGGTTGGGCAAATGTCCTTATTGTGTACTTGAGGTTCTTTTGGATATATGCCTAGAAGTGGTATAACTTGAACTTGAGGAAGTGTTATTATTCCTAGTTGTCTGAGAAAGCACCAGATTGATTTCCAGAGTGGTTGTACAAGTTTATATTTCCACCAGCACTGAAGGAAGGTTCCCCTTTTCCACACCTTTTCCAGCATGTGTTGTCACTTTAGGTTTTCCTGTTGGCCAATCTGATGGGTGTAAGTTGAAATCTCACGGTAGTTTTGATTTGCTTTTCCCTGATGGAAATGACATTGAGCATTTCTTTAAGTGGTTCTCTGCCATTCACTATTCCTATATCGATAATTATGTGTTTAGCTCTGTTCCCCATTTTTAATTGGAATACTTGATTTGTTTCTTTTCAACTTCTTTAGATCTTTATATATACCAAGTTATAGTCCTCTGTCACATAGAGGCTTGGTGAAGATTCTTTGCAGATCTGTAAACATTCATTTAGTTTTGATGATTGTTTTATAGAAACTTTACAAAAATTTCACAAGGTCCCATTCATCGATTGTTGGTGCTCTGTTCAGGAAGTGGTCTCCTGTGCCAATGAGTTCAAGGCTCTTTCCCCACTTTTTCTTCTACCCAATTTAATGTGTCAGGTTTTATGGTGAGGTCTTTGATCCACTTGGACTTTACTTTTGTACAGGGTGATATGATAAGTATGATACTAGGTGCATCTTTGTACATGGTGACATCCAGTTAGACCAACAACATTTGCTGAAGATGCTATCTTGTTTCCATTGTATAGGTTTGACATCTTTATCAAAACTCAGGTGTCCATCAGTGTGTTAGTTTATTTCTGGGCCTTCTATTCAGTTCCATTTTCCACCATTCATTTTCTAGACAAGTACCAATCTGTTTTTATTATTGTTACTCTACAATACAGTTTGAGATCAGGGATGATGATTCTCCTAGAAGATCTTTTATTGTAGAGGGTTGTTTTAGCAATTCTGGGTTTCTTGTTTTTCCATGTGAAGTTTATAATTTTTCTTTCAATTTTTTTGTAAAACTTTTTGTTGGTAATTTGAAGGGAATTGCATTGAATCTGTAGATTGATTTTGGTATGATGGTCATTTTTAGTATGTTAATCCTGTCAAGCCATGAGCATGGGAGATCTTTCCAACTTCTAATATCTTCTACCAATTCTTTCTTTAGAGACTTGAAATTTTTTAGATACAAGTCTTGACTTGTTTGGTTAGGGTTACACCAAGGTACTTTTTGTCTTTTTTGGCTGTTTTGAAGAGTGTTGTTTCCCTAATTTTTTTTTCTCAGCCATTTTTTTTTCTTTTTTTGTATACAGAAGGGCTACTGACTTTTTTATTTAATTTTGTATCTTGCCACTTAGCTGAAAGTGTTTATCATCTGTAAGAGTGCCCTGGTAGAATTTTGAGGGTCTACTAGCATATCATCTGCAAATAGCTATACTTTGACTTTTTCCTTTCCGATTTGTATCCTCTTCATCTCTTCTGTTACTTTTTTTTTTTTTTTTTGCTATAGCAATGACTTCCAGAACTTTGTTGAAGAGATATGGAGAGAGTGGGCAGCCTTGACTTTTTCCTGAATTCATTGGAATTGCTTTCAGTTTCTCTCATGAGTTTGATGTTGGCAATAGGCTTGATATATATTGCCTTTACTATATTTAGATATATGCATTGTATCACTCATCTCTCCAATACTTTAAACATGAATGGATGTTGGATTTTCTCAAATGCTTTTTCAGCATCAAAGGAGATTATCATTGTGTTTCTTTTTTAGGTTGTTAATATGGTAGATCACATTGATGGATTTCCATAAATTGAACCACCTGTGCATACCTGGGAAGAAGCCTACTTGTTCACAGGGGATGATATCCTTCATGTGTTCTTGTATTTGGTTTGCAAGTATTTTATCCAATATTTTTGCATCAATGTTCATAAGAGAGATTAGCCTGAAATTCTCTTTCTTTGTTGGGTCTTTGTGAGATTTAGGTACCAAGATGACTGTGGCTTCCTAGAATGAGTTTGGTAGTGTTCCTTCTGTTTCTATTTTGTGGAGTAGTTTGAAGAGAATTGGAGTTAGCTCTTCTTTGAAGATCTTGTAACATTCTGTGTTGAAACCATCTGGTCCTGGGTTTTTTGTTTGTTTGTTTGTTTGTTTGTTTGTTTTTTAGATGGAAATCTTTCAATGACCACATCCATTTACTTAGTAGATATAGGACATTTTAATTGGTTTACCTGATCTTCATTCAGCTTTGGTAAGTGAAATCAATCAAGGAAATTGCCCATTTCATTTAGATTTTCAAATTTTGTGGCATATAGACTTTTGAAGGAAGTCCTAATGATTGTTTGGATTTCCTCAGTGTCTGTAGTTATGACCCCATTTTTACTTCTGATTTTGTTGATTTGGGTGGTGTCTCTCTGCCTTTTACTTAGTTTGGCTAAGAGTTTGTCTATCTTCTTCATTCTTTTCAAAGAATCAACTCTTGGTTTTATTGATTCTTTGAATTGTTTTATTTTTCTCTAACAGATTGATTTCAGAACTGATTTTTTTTAAATTTTTTTATTTAACTTTTATTAATTACACTTTATTCATTTTGTATCCCCCCCCCCATAAGCCTCTCCCTCCTCTTCTTTTGTAATTTTGTAATTTCCAGCTGTCTACTCCTTTTTGGTGTGTCTGCTTTTTTTTTTCCCTAGGGTATTTAGGTGAGCCATTAATTTACTTGAATGAGCTGTCTTGAATTTCTTTTTGAAGGCACTTAGTGCTATAAACTTTCCTCTTAGTACTGCTTTCATCATGTCCATAAGTGTGGGTATGTTGTGCCTCCATTTTCATTGAATTCTAAGAAGAGTTTAATGTCTTTCTTTATATCTTCCCTGAGCCAGGTGTCATTTAGTAGCAAGTTGTTCAATTTCCATATGTGTAGGCTTTTTGCTATTTCTGTTGCTGTGAAGTTTTATCCCATGGTGATCAGAGAAGATCAAGAGAGTATCTTAATCTTCTTGTATCTGCTGTGGCTTGCTTTGTGGCCAAACATATGGTCTATTTTGGAGAAGGTTCCAGGAGGTGCTGATAGAAAGTTAAATTCTTTTGCATTTGGGTGTAAGATTCTGTAAATATCTGTTAGGTCCATTTGATTCATGACCTCTGTCAGAAACATATTTTCTTTTTTTTTTAATTTCTGTTTTGTTGACCTGTCTTTGTTGAGAATGGAGTGTTGAAGTCTCCCACTATTAATGTGTGGGTATCTATGTGTTGTTTAAGTTTTATCAATGTTTCTTTTACACATGTGGGTTACCTTGTATTTGGGCCATAGATTATTCAGGATTGTAATGTTTTCCTGGTGGAATTTTCCCTTGATGAGTATGAGGTGTCCTTGTCCATCTCGCTTTATTAAATTTGGTTAAAAACTATTTTATTAGATATTAGAATGTCTACACCTACTTGTTTCTTGGGTCCATTTGCTTGGAAAACAGTCTTTCAGGACTTTACCGTCAGGTAATATCTATGTTTGTGACTTAGGTGTGTTTCTTGCATGCAACAGACTGCTGGGTGTTGTTTACTCATCCATTCTGTTAGTCTGTTTTGTTGTTGTTGTTTTTTTTTTTTATTGGAGAATTGAGTTCACTGATGTTGAGAGAGATTAATGACCAGTGGCTGCTATATCCTTTGAGTTTGATGTTGGTTGTGGTAGTATGCTTTTGTGCTTGGTTGCTTTGTTATACTGTAATGAGTTTAATTATTTCCTGTGTTCTCTTGAAAGTAGCTAGTTTTCTTGGGTTGTATTTTTTCTTCTAGTGTCTTCTGTAATGCTGGATTTGTGTGTAGGTATTGTTGAAATTTGTTTTTGTCCTTGAATATCTTGTTTTCTCCATCTATGAGTACTGAGAGTTTTGCTGGGTATTGTAGCCTGGCTGCCATCTGTGTTCTTCAAGGGCCTGCATGATATTCATCTAGGCCCTTCTGGCTTTCATAGGCTCTGCTGAAAAGTCAGGTGTGATTCTGATGGGTTTGCCATTAGATGTTACTTGGCCTTTTTCTCTTACAACTTTTAGTATTTTTTTTTTTCTGTATACTTGCTGTTTTGATTACTATGTGATGGGAAGATTTTCTTTTCTGGACTAATTTATTGGATGTTCTGTAGACCTCTTCTATTCTTATTGGCATCTCCTTTAAGTTGGGGAAATTATCTTCAGTTATTTATTTATTTTTTTTTTTTGAAAATACATTCTGGGCCTTTGAGGAGGGAATCTCCTATAACTATCTTCTATTCTAATTTTTCTTAAGTTTTGTCTTTCTTGGATGGTCTGTTTCAGGAATTTTTTAGATTTAACATTTTCTTTGACAGATACACTGATTTCTTCCACTGTATCTTCCACAACTGAGATTCTTGCTTCCATCTCTTGTAGTCTATTTGTTATGCTTGCGTCTGTAGTTCCTGTTTTTTTTTTCCCTAAGTTCTTTCTCTCCACAATTTCCACTATTTGTGTTTTCTTTAATTTCTCAAAAACAAAAATGGAACTCTACGTGAATTTGCATGTCATCCTTGTGCATGGGCCATGATAATCTTCTCAGCATAGTTCCAATTTTTGTATATGTTCTGCCAAAGAGAGCACCACATAATTTCAAATGGTCATTAATAAAGTCACGTGCACTTGACTTGTGAGTGTCACATTATGACAGATTCTATTATTATTTGTTAAATGCACAGTTAGTGAATAATTTTCTGTGAAAATGCTCCCTGACCAAGGCAAATATTTGAATAAAAAATCACTTAATTGGGGCATTGCTTATATTTTTAGGAGACCATCCATGATGTCATGTCTGCAAGCAGTCATTTTGTTGTAGTCCTTCACAAAAACTGAGAACTTTTCATACTGAACCACAAGTTTGAGGCAAAGAGAGGGAGACTGAAAGAGACACAGAGAGAGCTAGAGACACAAATTCAGATATAGAGACTGAGACCAACAAAAAACAAATGTAAAGTGACAGAGACTCCATTCTGTCTTTTCAGTTTCATTGGCATATCAACCTCAAAGCACACCCTGCCGTAATATAAATCGAAAAGGAAATACATTTTTTCAATAGTTTTTATTTCAGTTTTTATTATTTATACTTTATTCACTTTGTATGCCCCCATAAAACCCTATCCCATTACAATCTTACCTTTGCTCTCCATCTCCATGCATGCCCCTCCCCAAGTACCCTGATATGGGAGGTCTTCATCTTCTTCCTTTTGATCCTAGTCTTTCAAATTTCATTAGGAGTGGCTATTCTCTTTCACTGTGGCCTGGTAAGGCTGCTCTCCAATCAGGGTGAGGTGGTCAAAGAGCAGACTAATCAGTTCATGTCACAGGTGGTCCCTCTTCCATTACTGTGGAACCTACATGGACACTGCACTGCCATGGACTACATCTGTGAAGAGGTTTTAAGTTATCTCCATGCATGGTGCTTAGTTGGAGTATGAGTCTCAGGAACGACCCCTGTGCTCAGATTTTTTGCATCTCTTGCTCTACTTGTGGAGCTCCTGTCCTCTCCAGATCTTATTATTTCCCACTTTTTTTTATTAGATTCCATGCACTCTGCCCAACGTTTTTCCATAAGTCTCAGCATCTGCTTTTTTAGTCTGCAGGGAAGAGCCTTTCAGAGGCCCTCTGTGGCAGGCTTCTAACTTGTTCCCTGTTTTCTTTTTATTCTGATGTCCATACTCTTGTCATTAAAGCCAGAGTTCTCCCTATTGATTAGTTTTTTAGGTGTACAGATTTTAGTAGGTTTATCCTATATTATATGTCTATATGAGTGAGTATATACTTGGTGTGTCTTTCTGCTTCTGGAATAGTTCATTCAGGATCTTCCTTTCCAGTTCCCACCACTGACCTGTAAATTTCATGATTTTTTTTTGGTGTTGTTTTGTTTTGTTTTTAATTGCTGAGTAATATTCCATTGTGTAGATGTACCACAATTTCTGTATCCATTCTTCAGTTGGGGGAGCAACTGGGTTGTTTCCAAGTTTTGGCTATTACAAATAAAGCTGCTACAAACATGGTTGGGCAAATGTCCTTATTGTGTACTTGAGCCTCTTTTGGATACATGCCTAGGAGTGGTATAATTTGTTTTTGAGGAAGCACTATTCCTAGTTGTTTGAGAAAGCAACAGATTGATTTCCAGAGTGGTTGTACAAGTTTATATTCCCATCAGCAAGGAAGGAGGGTTCCCCTTTATCCACAGTCTCATCAGCATGTGTTGTCTTTTGAGATTTTGAGAGAAACTTAAAGCAATCCTACTGAAATCAGGAACAAGGCAAGGCTGCCCACTCTTTCCATATATCTTCAACATAGTTGTGGAAGTCCTGGCTAGAGTAATAAAATAATTGAAGGAGATCAATGGAATAGGAATCAGAAAGGAAGAAATCAAAGTATCAATATTTGTAGATGATATGACAGTGTACCAGAGTGACCCAAAACTCTACCTGCATAGTCATACAGCTGATAAAAACCTTTGGAAAACTGGCTGGATACAATATTAATTCAAAAACATCAGTATCACTTGTGTATACAGAAGTCAAAAGGTCTGAGAAAGAAATTAGTGAAACAAAAGGAATGATATTATCTAACCAGGCCATACATCCTAACACTTCCCAGATATTTCCTTGGTGGGGACTCCAAATGTAAGTAGATGAGCTTCAAGGGAACATCGCAATTCAAATCACCAGTAAGTGGAAGAAGATGGAGGGACTTCTAGGCTAAAAGAACATATATATCCTGATAGTTCATCATTTAATACAATGATTAAAGTCCCTGAAAATTCCAAGGACTAAAGAACATGACTGACAATTTCTTTTGGGGGAAATGTGGAATATTTCTATGACAGAGTAGTCAGCTAAGAAAATGACAAGATATTTTCAGGTAAATGGAAGGAACCCTGAGAAATCATCTTGGGTGTAGTAACTAACATGCAGAAAGACAAATATCATTTGTATTCACTTATCAGGAGGTCTCATAATAGTAGGGTTAAAGTTCCAAAAGGCCATCTTTTGTGACCATAACAGTCTTCCACTAGGAGAATTGGGTGGCGGTTAATTGAGTTTTTGGGCCAGGACATCCTATGGAAAATTTCAAGCAACCCAGGCCATTGTTGTTAAAGTATGTTGCTCTCTGCCCTCAACTGATTAATTCAGTGCCATGTTCTTTTATCCACAGAGATGTTTCCTTCTGCGTGAAATGGGATTCCATACAGAGACTCACAGTCCAATATTATGCAGAGAGAAACCTTAAGACACCTCGTACTGAATAGGATTTCCCTATGAAATTCTCCCTTCCCTCAGCGCTCTGAGAAGCCTGCAGGAGATTTGGCAGGAATTGTGAAATAAGTAGAGGAAACTGAGGACACAAGGAGAACAATTCCCTGGTAATCAGGCTACAGAGGAAAATGATTCTGCCAGCCTAGTTGAAACCTGATAAGCTAGGGTCAGACAGAAGGTGGAGGAGGGCCTCCCTATCAGGGAACTAGAAAAAGGTTATAGAGATATAAGAAGGAGGCTGAGTAGGACTGGAAGGAGAAGAAGGAGGGGGCAGCAAAGAGGATACAAAGTGAACAAATCATAATGAATAAATAAGAAAAACTTTGATCAAGGTGAGATCTTCAGGACAGATGGCTTCTTCTTGGGGCTGGTTCCGAGTACGGGAATGATGAACTCAGTTTTCTTTAAGGGACTTGGCACTGAGATTCTGAAATGTTCCAATGAGTATATAAACCACACATACTTCAAATGATATATTTTAAAGAAAAAAAATGTGACACAAGGGTAAGAATTTGAATCAGGGAGCAATGGAAAAATAGTGTAATGTATATTAAATGAAATTCCCACATAAGTAATAAAAATATGTTCACAACTTTTACATGGAGAAATTATTCTGCTGAAGGAACAAAGAATTTGATTTTGTAAGGCTTGCTCACCAGGAATTCATTTTGTAGCAGAGTATCCTAGCCATGAACTAGAGTTTACCCAGCTTCTTCAGACCTCAGGAGCCTAGGTGGCACCTCTTAACAAGACACATGACACTAATACTACTTTTACAGAGTTTGTCTGGGGCACCACAGCAGGAAACATATTTGCTTGGTGTCCTAGGCATATAACACAGATTCATGTCTCTGTCCTTAAGTCCCAGTTTTAAATGTAAACCCCAGAACCAGAAGGATTGTTCATTGACAACTGAGTAGGACACAAATGCCAATCTAGCCTGGTAGACAAGGCAACCATGCTCATAGAGGGTTGGCAACTCTAGTGTTTAACATTGCTAGCTTTCAAAGAGTTTATTGCTCCTCAGTTTTTCTTTTACATTCACAGTTCTTTCTGTGTTTCAGCCAAACCAATCCCAGGAATTGTCTGGTTTCCTTCTCTTTTAGCTGCTCTTAAAGACTCAACAATCAAGGGAAACCTAGACCCTGTTAGCCTATTTTATCAATAAGAATATGAAGGTACATTTAGTGAATACACCACTAAATGCTCAATTCAAAGTAACAATGTAGGAAATTTTAAATCCAAGACCACAGTAGGAAACATTGACATTTGGTACATTCTCTTTAATTCCCAATCACATTGAAGCTTCTCTATTTAGAAAGCTATCCAATTAAATAAACATTAATTTTCATTTCCTACCTGACATTTCCACAGAGGTAAAATATTAAAAAAAAATTTTCCTGAAGGTTACTATGTAAGTTCTTTTTTCTTAATGATAGATGTTATGTCCTTACTGTTTTAAAGATTGACTTCATATCAATTTTAGGTTTATAAGAGAAGAGATGATGCTACAATGCTCTAAAAAGACCAACAGATCTCAGAAAATGGGACTTCCACAGAAGAACTCATGCCAAAGGGTATTTTGGTTCAAGAAATATGTTCTGTTGGTCAATATAAGGACCTAAAATTAGGCTGGGAGACAAACATGCAAGCTGCACACGTGCCATGTCAAAAAACTTTTAAATGCTGATTAAATTAACATATCACACTGCTCTGGAAACTGACTTATCCTTTCAACATGATATATTTTCACAAGGTATAAATATTTGTCATGCCAAAATCAAAATGCACATAGAGTCTTACAGGTGGCAAAGTACACACTAGCCTAGTTAGGTACTAAAAACTCAAAAATATTACTTCATATGTTTAAAAGGCAAAACTGCCTATCCTGTTTCAAAAAGGGCACACACAAAAGATAGCTAAAACAAACATCAAAACCCAAGTAGAAGATGCCTAATACTAATGCTAAACCTAACCCCTAAACCTAACCATAACCCTAATGCCATGCTATGCTGACATAACAATTGTATAATGGTTTTAAAATGTTATCATGTCCTCACAATGGAATTTTGACATAAAAATGCTATTGTGACATCACAATGGTTTTATGACATCATAATTCTTTGGTGACATCACAATAGTACCATGACATCCCAATGCTATTATGACATCATAATGTTATTATGACACTATAATGCTATTATGACATGATTGTCATATGACATCACAAAAGAATTTTAACATCACGAAGCTATTATGACATAACAATTCTATTATGACATGATTTTTGTATGACAAAACAATGGAATTTTGACATCACAATTTCATTATGACCTCAAAATGCTATTATAATATTACAATGGCATTTTGAAAATGCTATTATGATATCACAATGGTATTTTGATATTATTTTTTTAATTTTATTTTTTCTTATCAGTTACATTTTATTAACTCTGTATCCCAGCCATATCCCGATCCCTCATTCCCTCCCAGCCCCTCCCTCCCTCACTTATCTCCACCGTGCCCCTTTCCAAGTCCACTGATGGGGGGGACCTCCTCCCCATTCATCTGATCCTATTTTATCAGGTATCTTCAGGACTGGCTGCAAAGCCCTCCTCTGTGGCCTAACAGGACTCTTCCTCCCTTGGGGGGTGGAGAGGCCAAGGAGCCAGTCATTGAGTTCCTGTTAGAAATAGTCCTTGTTCCCCTTACATTGGGAAACCAATTGGTTACTGAGCTACCACAGGCTACAACTGAGCAGAAGTTCTAGGTTATATCCATACATGGTCCTTGGTTGAATGTCAGTCTCAGAAAAGACCCTGTGTCCAGATATATTTGATCCTTGTGGCACTCCTATACTTTCCCCATCATTCTAACTCCCCTTCTTTCATATGATTCCCTGTAATCTGCAGAAGTTTTTGTTATGAGTCTTTGTATCTACTTTGAAAACACTACTAGTTAGAGTCTTTCAGATGCCTTCAGTAGACTCCTGTCATACGTTCAATGCACATCCCACCTGTCTTTCTAAATGAGGATTGATCATCTTAACCCATGTCCGCTCTCTCGATTTTCTTGTTTAGGTGTATATATTTCCTTATGTTTATCATATCTTACAGGTCTATATAAGTGAGTATATACCATGTTTGTCTTTCTCCTTCTGGGATATTTCACTCAGAATGAACTTTTCTAGGTCCCACCATTTGCCTGCAAATTTCATGATTTCCTCCGTTTTTGATTGCTGAGTAATATTTCATAATACCACAATTTCTGTACCCATTCTTCCGTTGATGTACATATGGGTTGTTTCCAGGTTCTGGCTATTACAAATAAAGCTGCTATAAACATGGTTGAGCAAGTATCCCTTTTGTGTACTTGAGCAAACTTTGGGTATATACCTAGCAGTGGTATAGCTGGGTCTTGAGGAAGCACTATTCCTACTTGTCTTAGAAAGCGCCAGATAGCTTTCCAGAGTGGTTGTACCAGTTTACATTCCCACCAGCAGTGGAGGAGGGTTCCCCTTTCTCCACAACCTCTCTAGCATGTGTTGTTGCTTTAGTTTTTCATCTTAGCCATTCTGATGTGTGTAAGGTGATATCTCAGGGTCATTTAGATTTGCATTTCCCTGATGGCTAATGAGAATGAGCATTTCTTTAAGTGTTTCTCTGCCATTCGATATTCCTCTGTCGAGAATTCTCTGTTTAGCTCTGTTCCCCATTTTTTAATTGGATTACTTGGTTTGCTGCTTTTCAGCTTCTTTAGTTCTTTGTATATACTGGATATTAGTCCTCTGTCAGATAAAGGGCTAGTGAAGATTCTTTCTCAATATGTAGGCAGTATCTTGTTTTGATGACGGTGTCCTTTGCTTTACAGAAGATTTTCAGTTTCACGAGGTCCCATTTATTGATTGTTGCTCTTAGAGCCTGTGCTGTTGGTGTTCTGTTCAGGAAGTTGTCTCCTGTGCCAATGAGTTCTAAGCTGTTCCCCACTTTTTTTTCCAATTGATTTAGGGTATCTGGTTTTATGTTGAGGTCCTTGATCCACTTTGACTTTAGTTTTGTGCAGGGTGATAAATATGGATCTATTTTCATTTTTCTGCATGTAGATATCCAGTTGGTCCAGCACCATTTGTTGAAGATGCTGTCTTTTTTCCATTGAATTGATTTGGCTTCTATGTCAAATATCGAGTATTCATAGGTGTGTGGGTTTATTTCTGGGTCTTCTATGTGGTTCCATTAATCCTCCTTTCTGTTTTTATGACAATACCATGCAGTTTTTATTACTGTTGCCCTGTAGTACAGCTTGAGATCAGGGATGGAGATACTGGGTTGTTTTTTTTTTTTTTTTTTTTTTTTTTTCTCCATGTGAAGCTGGGAATCTTTTTTTCAAGGTCTGTAAAGAATTGAGTGGGTATTTTGATGGGAATTGCATTGAATCTGTAGATTGCTTTTGGCAGGATGGCCATTTTCACAATGTTAATGCTACCAATCCATGAGCATGGGAGATCTTTCCATCTTCTGATATCTTCTTCGATTTCTTTCTTCAAAGACTTGAAATTTTTCTCAAACAGGTCTTTTACTTGCTTGGTTAGAGTCACCCCAAGGTACTTTATGTTATTAGTGGTTATTGTGAAGGGTGTTGTTTCCCTAATTTCTTTCTCAGCCTTTTTGTCTTTGGTATACACCATGACAAACTGAAGGAGAAAAACCACATGATCATCTCCTTAGATGCTGAAAAAGCATGTGACAAAGTCCAACACCCATTCATGTTTAAAGTCTTGGAGAGATCAGGAATACAAGGCACATACCTAAAGATAGTAAAGGCAATATACAGCAAGCCTATAGCTAACATCAAACTCAATGGAGAGAAACTTAAAGCAATCCCACTGAAATCAGGGACAAGACAAGGCTGCCCATTGTCTCCATATCTCTTCAACATAGTACTTGAAGTCCTAGCCAGAGCAATAAGACAACTAACGGAGATCAAGGGGATACAAATTGGAAAGGAAGAAGTCAAATTATCACTATTTGCACAGGGCTTCTAATTTTTTTTTTGAGTTGATTTTTATCATGCCACTTTGCTAAAGGTGGTTATTAGCTGAAGTTCTCTGGTTGAATTTTTGGGGTCGCTCATGTATACTATCATATCATCTGCAAATAGTGTGTCTAGGCTGTATGTCATTTCTGCTTGGTTTTGGTGAGTATATAGCGTATTCTCTGTCACTGTGGGATTGGGCAGGCCGTACCTTCAGTGATGGCAATCCTGCGGAGCTAGGATGACGGCTAGCAGACTCTGGCCCTGGAAGGATGGTGCAGCCGCCGAGCGAATATGGGACCCAGGGACAGGTACTGCTGGCTTTTGCCTGCCACTAATGGGCTTGGAGCTTTCCCTCAGTGGCTGTAGTCCCCAGGCAGTTAGGTCTGTGCTGAGAAAGATGAGTCCACTGTGCCACTGTGAGGAGGCAGAAGGAAGTCTGGGGGAGGGGAGTGCCGCGAGATCTAAGGATCGTTTCTCTCCTTCCCCAAACAAGTCCCAGGGTGACCCGAGACCAAAGTTTTCACCTCCTGCGATTCTCCCCGTTGTTTAGTAAGCCTCACCGCCGTTCTCCTGGGTTAGAAGTCCCTCCTTTCACCAACTCAGAAGCCTAGGCATTCCACCACTCAGAAACTGTGTGTGCTAGTCACCATCTTGGCTCTGCCCCTTCCAGTATTTTGATATTATAATCAAAGTATGATATTACAATGGAATTAGAACCTCAAAGTGATAAAATAACATAACAATTCAATTGCAGCATCACAATGCTATTATGACAGCACAATGGCATGACATCCAATGGTATTATGATTTCACAATGGTTTTATGATATCACAGTGGTACTATGACATGACAATGCTATTATGACCTCACAATGGTATTAGAACATCACAATGCTATTATGATATCACAATGTTGTCTTGCCATTCCAATGCTTTTATGACATCACAATGCTATTATGACATCATAAGACTATTCCAACATAATTGTGGTATGACATCACAATGGAATTTTAACATCACAATGATATTATAACAACACAGTGTTATAATGACAGCACAATTCTATTATGACATCACAATGGCATTATGATATTTAAATGCTATTTTGATATCACTATGGTATTTTGACTTCACAATGGTATTATGAAATCACAATTCTATTATGACATCACATTTGTAAAAGGGCATTACAACTTTATTATGACATCTCAATGGTATTATGTCATCACAATTGTGTCATGACATCTCAGTGCTCTTATGACATCACCATGGTATTATGATAAATAAATTCTATTATGACATCACAATTGTATTATATCACAACTTCATTATGATATCACAATGGTGTCATGATATCGCAATGATATTATGACACACCAATGGTATTATAACATCACAATGCTAATATGACATCACAATGATATTTCAACATGATTGTGGTATCTAATCAAAATAGAATTTTGAGGTCACAATGCTATTTGTACCTCAAAAGGCTATTATGATATCACAATGCTATTATGATATTACAATATTATGACATCCCAATGGTATTATGATTAAACAATGTTATTATGACATCACAATGCTATTATGACTTCAAATGGTATTTCGACATGATTGTGCTATGACATCACAATGGAATTTTGAGATAAAAAAGCTAGTATGACTTTACAACAGTGAGACTTCATAATGATATTAGGAAATCCAATGCTATGGATGACATCACAATGTTATTATGACATCACACATGGCATCAGGATATGAAAATTCATCATGACATCCCAATGCTATTATGATATCACAATGGTAAGGTGCTCATTGAATGAGAGGAAGAATGATGTCACAAAACAGGTGAAAGCAAGTAAGAGTTTCAGGAGCCAGTTATTAAAAGGGCCAAGTGGATAGCCTGCTTGGGAGAAAAGCTGAGATTCCCCCAAGCCTCAATCTGGGCAGGTGAAAGCACACAACCCAGAGATGACAGTTCCTGTCTCCAAGACTTTTAGTTGAGTTGATTTGTCACATATTTCTTTCAAGAGCTTTTCATATTGAACCACAGGCAGCAGGCAGAGAGAGGGAGACAGAGAAAGAAAAAGCTAGAGCTACATATTTAGAAATAGAGAGACCAAGATCTACAGAAAAAAAAGATATAAAGTGAAAGATACTATATTCTGTCTGATAATTTTCATTGGCCTGTCAAACTTAAAGCACACCCTGCCACAATATAACTCCAATAGGAGACATTTCCTTACTGGGGACTCCACACATAATTAGATGAGCTATTATATCAATAAAAATGTGAAGGTACATTTATTGAGGACATGAGTAACTGCTCAGTTCAAAGACACAACCTAGGAAATTTCAGATCCAACCCCACAATAAGAGACCACCTTGTCACTTGGTATATTCCCATTAATCCCACGTCACTTTAAAGCATCCTTACATAGGAAGCTGTCCAAATAAATAAACATTAAAGTTTCATTTCCTACCTGACATTGTCACAGAGGTAAACAGGAGAAAAGGTGTGGGATCTGGATAAAGAGATACGATAAAGGCTTCTTGAGTTTCACACAAAAAGTCACATACGCACAGTATCAGAAATACTGGACACTGAGAAATGTTTGTTTACTCATCCCCATGGAATCCTCAAGAATATATCAGGTGTTGATTGGCTGAGATTGACAATGATGTCATGAAACTGGTGAAGCCATTAAGAGTTATTAAAGGGGCCAACTGGACAGCCCACTTGAGAGAAAGGCTGAGCAGCCCTACATGCTTCAATCTGGGCAGTTGAAAGCTCACAAAACAGAGATGACAGTTCTGTGTCCAAGACTATTAGTTCTGGCATACTGTCACACATTTCTTTCAAGTGGTCATTACTGAAGCCACCTGTACTTGACATGTCAGTTTCACATTATCACAGATTCCAGTATTATTTGTTAAAAGCACAGATATGCCCTCAGTCAGTGAATTACTTACTGGAAAAATGCTTCCTGACAAAGCCAACCGTTTAAACAAAAAGTGATTAATTGGGATCTTGCTTATATTTTTTACACAGACCTTCCAGGATGTCATGTCAGCAAGCAGTCATCTTGTTGTAGTCCTTCAGCAGAACTGAGAGTGCTTCACTAGCCACAGTCTGAGAGAGGGAGACAGAGAGACACAGAGAGAGAAAGAGCTAGGGAGACATATACAGCTGGAGAGACAGAGAATGACCATATTAAAAATATACAGTGACAGCAATTGAGAGACAGAGACTCCATTTGTCTGGTCATTTTCATTGGCATATCATCAACAAAGCACACCCTCTTATATTATAACTCCAACAGGAATTATGTTATCTAAAAAGGCCATGCCTCCTAACCCTTCCCAGAAATTTCCTTACTGGGGACTCAACATCTAAATAGATGAGCTTCAAGTGGACATTGGAATTCAAATCACCAGGAAGTAGAAGAGGGAGAGAATACTAGGCTAAAAGAACATATTTATTCTCATAGCTTGACATCCAAAACAATGATTAAAGCCCCCGCAAAACTTCCAAGTTCTAAAGACCAGGACTGACAATCTCCTTTGGAGAAAATGTGGAATATTTCCATAAGGGAGTATTATTCTGTTTAAGAAAATGACATCAAGATATTTCAGGCAAATGGATGGAACCAGGAAAAATCATCCTGGGTGAAGTAACTAAAATGCATAAAGACAAATATGGTGTGTATTCACTTATTAGGATATTTCCTAATAGTAGGGGATAAAGGGCCTACAAACCAGTCTTCCACTAGGGGAATAGGGTGTCAGTGAATTGAGTTCTTTGACCAGGTCTTCCTATGGAAATTTTCAAGCAAACTAGGCTGTTATTAATTAAATATGTTGCTCTCTGCCCTCAAATGATAGATTAGTGCCATGTTCTTGTATCCACAGCGATACTTCCTTCTGCACCTAATGTGATTTCATACAGAGACCCACAGGTCAATTATGCACAGATAGACCTTAAAACACACAGCTCTAAAAGAGATTTCCCTATGAAATTCTCGCTCCCATCAGAGCTCTGGGAAACCTGCACGAAAGGAGGCAGGAAGAGTGTCATAACTAGAGGTAATTGAGGACACAAGGAGAACAATGCCCTGAGAATCACACTGCAGATTCCATTATACAATACAGAGAGCCTTGGTGAGACCTGATGACCTAGGGTCAGATAGAAGTCGGAGAAGAATCTGCCCTATTAGGGAACTAGAAAAAGGGCATAGGGGTAGAAAAAGTGTGGGTGGAACTGGAAAGAGAAGAGAGAGAAGGAAGCATAGGGGATTCAACATAAAAAAATCTTAATAAATAAATACAATAGCAAAAAACTCTGATAATGTTAACAAAGTATAGAGCTCTTTAGGACTGATGGTTTTCTTGCGGGTGTTACCCAGATGTGACAAGGATGAACTCAATTTTCTTTAAGTAACTTGGCATTGAGATTCTGATTATGTTTTAATGAGTATATGAATAACACATACTTCAATTGATGTATTTTAAAGAAAAAAATATGTGTGACAAATAGGTAGGGATTTGAACTGGGAGCAATGGAAAAGGAGTGTAATCTCTATTATATGAAATACGTAGATAAGAAAAATAATGTGTTGACAAATTTTACAATGACATTTAATATGGAGGAAAGATTCTGCTAAAGGAATGCAGAGTTTGACTTTAAAGGCATGTTTTCCAGGATCTCATTATGTAGCAGAGAATCCTAGCCATGAACTAGTGTTTACCAAGCTACCTGAGACAAAATGAGCTCAGGTGGCACATCTGAAGAAGCATTTCTTGAACTAACACTACATTTAGAGGGTTTATCTGGAGGATCACAGCAGAAAACACAGCTGTTCTGGTGTCCTACTCCTATAACATGGACCCATTTCTGTCCTTAAGGCTTAGCTTTAACTGTAAACCCCAGGACCAGGATAGTTCATGACTTAACACTGAATAAGACAGAGCTGCAAATCCAGCCAAGTCAGCCAAGGCAACCCTGCTCATAGAGGTTTGGCAACATCAGTGTAGAAGAGCATCAGCTTTCAAATACTTTGTTGCCCCCAGTTCTCCTTTTACATACACCAATCTTTCTCTGTTTCGGCCAACAAGTCCCAGGAATTGTGTAGTTTCCTTCTCTTTAATAATACCCCAGGCAATGCTAGAAACTGCCAGCTTATTATATCAATAAGAATGTGAAGGTATATTTATTGAGGAAACAAGTAGCCACTCAGTTCAAAGTCAAAATCTAGAAAATTTCAGATCCAAGACCACAGTAGGAGATCACACCCTTATATAATATAACTTCAATAGGAATTGTATTATCTAACACGGCCATAACTCCTAACCCCTCTCAGACATTTCCCCACTTTGGACTCCACATGTAAATAGAGAGCTTCAATGGGGCATTGCAATTCAAATCACCAGGAAGTAGAAGAAGATTGAGGGACTGCTAGGCTAAAAGAACATAATAATCTTGCATTTTGTCATTCAATACAATGATTATGTCATTCAATACAATAATCTTCCTCCTCTTCATCAACTTCCTAGGTCTAAAGCAAATGACTGACAATCTTCTTTGGGGAAAATGTGAAATATTTCCGCATGGAGTATTCTTCAGCTAAGAAAATGACATCACATTTTCAGGCAAATGGATGGAACCAGCAAAAATCATACTGTTTAAAGTAACTAAAATGCAGAAAGACAAATATGGTATGTATTCACCTATTAGGAGGTTTTCTAATATTGGGGATAAAGTTCCAATAGGCCATTTTTTGACCAAAGCAGTGTTCCAATAGGGGGATAGTGTCAGTTATTTGAATTGTTTTGGTGTCAGTTATTTGAATTGTTGGGCCAGGGGATCATAGAGAAAATTTCAAGCAACCCAGGCTGTTGTTGGGTTTCTGCCTTCAAGTAATAGTTTGTGCTATATTCTTAGATCCACAGAGATGGGATTCCATACAAGACCCATAGTTTGATATTATGCACAGAGAGACCATAAAACTTCCAGCTCAGAGCTCTGGGAAGCCTGCAGGAGAGAAGGCAGGAAGAGTGTGATAAGTAGAGGGAATTGAGGACACAAGGAGAACAATGCCCTGAGAATCAGGCCACAGGGTATGATGATGCAGTCAGCCTTGATGAGTCCTGATAACTTAGGTTCAGATAGAGGGGGGAGGAGGATCTCCCCTCTAAGGGAACTAGAAAAAGGGCTTAGTGGTAGAAGAAGGAGGGGGAGTGGGACTGGAATAAGAATGGGAGAGTGTAGCAGAGGTGATACATAGTGAACAAATTGTAATAAGTACAGAAGAAAAACTGTGATCAAGGGCATGAAGTATTGACCTATTCATGACTGATGACTTATTATTGGAGGTGGTTGCAGGGTACAACAAGGATGAACTCAGTTTTCTTTAAGGGACTTGGACTGAGACTCTGTTCATGTCCCAATGGGTATATTAACAACACATATTTGAATTGGTGTATTTAAAAATATTTTTCAGTGTGACACATGGTTATGAATTTGAGCATGGGAGCAATGGATAGGAGTATGTGTATATTATATGATATTCCCACATAATCAGTAAAAATAATATGTTGACAACTTATACAATGACTGTGAAAATCAAGAAACAATTCTACTGAACAAGCAGTCCTGGCACTAACAGTGTTTAGAGAGTTTGTCTGTAGCACCACTGAAGGAAACAGAGCTGCTTTTGTGTCCTAGGCATATAGCATGAACTCATTTCTTTGACATTAAGGCCCTGGTATAACTGTAGTTCCCAGGACCAGGAGAATTCCTCACTGACCACTGAGTAGGACACAGCTTGCTTGGGAGAAAAGGTAAGCAGCCTCAATCTGGGTAGCTGATAGCACACAACCCAGCAATGACAGCTCCTGTCCAAGACAAGAGTGTAACATATTTCTTTCAAGAGGTCATTAATAAAATTGACTGTTATGACAGGAAAATGCAATATTGACATCACAATGGTATGACCTCAATATGCTATTATGATATCACAATGATATTATGACTTCATAAAATTTTCTTGTCTCTTCACTTAATTTTTCTTTAAGGGCTGTGAGTTACAATTATATCGATTTGAGAAAAAATATTTGAACAAGTTGATTAAGGCACATGCCTTTAATCCCAACACAAAGTACAAAGAAACAGGCAGTTCTGTGAGTAGATCAGCCTATTTAACATTATAAAGGCCAGGGTGGCAATTCCTGCTGTTTAGCCACTTGCAGAGATAGTCTAAGATTCCAAATGAAAAAATTTTTCTGAAGGTTACCATATAAGTTCTGTTATTCTTAATGATAGATATTCTGTCCTTACTGTTTTAAAGATTGAATTCACATCAATTTTAGGTTTATAAGAGGAGAGATAATGTCACAATGCTTTAGCCAATCTCAGAAAGTCAGCCTTCCACAGAAGAACTGGTGCCAAAGGGCATTTTGGCTTAAGAGATATGTTCTGTTGGTCAATGTAAGGACCTAAAATTAGGCTGGGAAAGAGACATACAACCTACACTCCTGCCATGTCAAAAAGAACTTTTAAATGCTGACTAAATTAGCATGTCACACTGCTCTGGAAACTGACTAATCCTTTCAACTTGACATTTTCACAGGAATAAATGTATATCATGCCTAATGCAAGATAGACACAGGAGGCTTACAGCTGGCAAAGTACTCACCAGCCTATTTAGGTACTAAAAACTCAAAAATAATACCTTATATGTTTAAAAGACAAAACTGTCCATCCCATATCAAAAAGGGCACAAACAAAAGATAGCCAAAACAAATGTCAAAACCAGGTACAAGATGCCTAACCCTAACCCTAAACCTAATCCCTAACTCTAACCCTAACCCTAAAATTAACGCTATCACTAAGCCTAAACCTAACCCTACACTATGCTGACATTACAATGGTATAATGTCTTCAAAATGCTATTATGTCATCACAATGGAATTTTGACATCAAAATGCAATTATGTCTTCAAAATGATATGACATCACAATGGTATTATGACATCACAATGGTGTCATGATATTACAATGTTATTATGATATACCAATGATATAACTTCACAATGTTATTATGACTCACAAAGGTATTATTACATTACAAATTTATTATAATATGGTATTATTTCATAACAATGGTGTCATGACATCTCATTGCTTTTATTGCATCACAATGGTACTATGAAATAACAAAGGTGTCATGATATCCCAATGGAATTATGACATCACAAAGCTTTTTCAAAATGATTGTGGTATGATATCACAATAGAAATTTGAAATCACAATGGTATTATGACCTCAAAATGCTATTATGACATCACACTCTCATTATGATATCACAATGGTATTATGACTTCACAATGATATTATGACATCAAAATGGTATTATGACATCATAAATGCTCTTAGGACATCAAAATAGTACTAAATTCCAATACAATTATGGCATCACAATGCTATTATGACATCACAATGGTATGACATTTCAATGCTATTATGACATCTCAATGATAATACATCACAATGGTGTTATGACATCACAATGGTATTATGATATCACAATGGCTTCATGACATCAAAATACTATTATATCAAAATGCTGTTATGTTATCACAATCGTATATGACAACATAATGATATTATGACATCAAAATGGGATTATAATATCAAAATGCTATTAGACATCAAAATGCTATTATGATATCTTATAGATATAATATCACAATGGTATTATGACCTCACAAGTTTTTATAACATCTCAATGTTATTATGTCATTACAAATGTATCATCACATATAAGAGATCTTATGACATCACAATGGTGGTACGAAATAAAAACAGTGTCAAGAAATCCCAATGATATTATGCCATCACAATGATATTATGACATCACAATAGTATTAAATTCCAATGCTAGTATAATATCAAAATGGCATTATAATATTAGAGTGCTATTAGGACATCTAATGAAATTATTACATGATAATGGTAAGATTCCAATATTTTGATATCCTCACAATGACAAAACATCACAATGATATTGTAACATCATAATGGTGTTATGACTTCACAATGGTATTATGACATTACAATGCTATTATGAACTCAAAATGCTATTATAATATTACAAAGGTATAACTTCACATTGGTCTTATGACATATGAATGCAATCATGACATTACCCTGATATAACAGCTAAACACTATTATGACATCAAAATGGTATTTTCACATCACAATAGTATTATCACATCACACTGCAATTATTACCTCACAATTATATTATTACTTCACAATGCTATTAGGACATAAAAAATTTATGACATCACACTGGTATAAGGAGCTCATAATACTATGATGATATCATAATGGTATTATGACATCACAATTCTATGATGACATCACAATGCTATGATGATATTATAAAGGTATGGCATCCCAAGGCTATTATGACATCACAATGATATGATATCAGAATGCTATGTTGTACTCACAAAGGTCTTATGACTTCACAATGGTATTGTGACATCACCATAGTATCACAACATGACTGGATATGACATCACAATGGAATTTAGACATCAAAATGGTATTATGACTTCACAACAATATGACTTCACAGTGCTTTGATGGCATCACAATGCTATGATGACATCACAATGCTATGATTGCATCAAAATAATATATGACCTCAAAATGCACAATGTTTTTATGAGATCAAGATGGTTTTATGGCATCACAATGGTATTAGGATGTCGTAATACAATAATGACATCATAATGGTATTATGACATCACAATGGCATTATGAAATCTGAATTCATCATGACATCCCAGTGCTATATGGCATCACAATGCTATTAGGACATGATGGTGGTAGGATATCACAATGGAATTTTAATATCAGAATACAATTTTGATATCATTATGACAATACAATTCCATGATGACTTCACAATGCTATTATGACATTACAGTGGTGTTATGTCATCACAGTGGTATTATGACATCCCAATGCTATTAAAACATTACAGTGCTATCATGACATCACAATGTAATTATGACTTTATAATTATATGACATCTCAATGCAATTATGACAGTACAATGCTATTTTGACAGCACAATAGTGTTATGACATCACAATGCTAAGATGACATCACAATATAATTATGATGTTGCAATGGTATTATGACCTCACAATCATATTATGACCTAAGAAGGCTAGTATGACATCACAATGCTATTATGATATCAAAATAGTATTATGACAACAATTTTATTCTGACATCATAATTGGTATTATGACATCATAATTATACAACATTACAATGCTAACATGATATCACAAAGGTGTTATAAGTTCAAAATGCTATGATGCATTCACAGTGCTATTATGAATTCAAAATGCTATTATGATATATCAATGCTATTAGTATATTACAATGATATGAAATCACAGTGCTATTACAAAGTCACACTGTAAGGATATTTCACAATGTTATTTTGATATTATAATGCTATTATGACATCACAATGCTATGATAACTTCACATTGCTAGTATGCTATCATAATGGTGTTATGAAATCACAATTCTATTATGATATCACAATGATATTATGCCATCACAATGGCATTTTGACATCAATATAATCATGGCATCCCAATGCTATTATGACATAACTGTGCATTCATGACATTGCAATGCTATTATGACTTACAACTGGATGACTTCACAATGGCAATTGGACATTACAATGCTAAGATGACATAACAATGCTGTGATGACATCACATTGGGTTTATGATCTCAATATGCTATTATAACTTTATGATGCTATGTTGACATCACAATGCTCTTATGTCATCAAAATAGTAATATGCTATCACAAAGGTGTTATGACTTCACAATGCTATGATGACATTACAATGCTTTCAAATATAACTATGTTATTATGAAATAATAATGTTATGATGACATCACAATGGCATTATGATATCACAATGCTATGATGAAGTCAGAAATGTGTTATCACATCACAATGGTATTATGGCATCAGAAAGATATTATGACTTCAAAAATGTATTATGATATCACAATTGTATTCTGACATTTCAATGGTATGAAATCTTAATGCTATTATGAGATCACAAAGCAATTAAAACCTCAAAATGATATTATGACATCACAATGTTGTTATAACATCACAATAGTATTAGGGTATCACAATGCAATGATAACTTCAAAAATGTCATGACATCCCAAAGATATTCTGACATCCCAATGATATTATAACATTGCAATGTTATCATGATATCCCAATGCTATTATAACATCACAATGCTATGATGATTTCCAATGCTATCATGCTATCACAATGGTGATATGACTTAACAATGCTATTGTGATATCACAATGATATTATGACATCACAATGTTATTTTGATTTCACAATATTTTTATAACATCACAATGCTATTATGAAATCACAATTATATATGTCATCACAAGGCTATTATGACATCAAAAAGGTATTATGAAATCGACATCACAATGCTATGAATCACAATGGAATTTTGACATTAAAATGCCATTATGACTTCACTACACTATTACTTCACAATGCTATGATGACATCACAACGGCATTATGACATAACAATGCTCTGATAACATCACAGTGAGGTTATGCTTTCACAATGGCATTCTGACATCAAAATTCATCATGACATTCCAATGCTATTCTGACATCAAAATGTTATTACAACATGATTGTTTTATGACATCACAAAGGAAATTTGACAATCACAACGATATTATGACATCACAATTCTATTATGATATCACAATGCTATTATGACATCAAAAACCTCTTATGAAGGGGAGGCAGTCTGCAAAATTGATGATGAGAGAAGAATCCATCTTCAATGGCTTCCAAGTTATGAATCCCTTTCTAGCTAATGAACTGTTGACTTTAACTGAGGTCTCTTCCCTGGAAAAGGCATGTTGACTTGAGTGATTTTTTTTATAAAAAGTATATTATGGAGATAGAACCCTGGTCATGGATGGGAACTCATGTTCTATATTATGGAGATAGAACCCTGGTCATGGATGGGAACTCATGTTCACTTCTCCTCTAGGAATAGAGTCTCCTTCTGGCTTGAACTTCTGCATGCTCCCAGTTTCTGTGTGTGAATGTCAGTTTTTGTTTTTCTGGAAAAAAATGCCCATAGTACAGTTAAAAAAAAACTCTTATAATATCACAATGCTATAAAGACCTCAAAATGTTATTATAACATCAATCATATGACATAGCAATGGTATTATGACATCACAGTGCTATTTATGGCTTTACAATGATAAATCAAAATACTATTAAAACATCACAAAGGTATTATGACATCATAATACTATCATGACATCCCGATATTATGACATCCCAGTGGTTTTAGAATTTGATATCACATTTTTACTATGACATTACAATGCTTGATGACATCTCAATGCTCTTATGATATTACAATGCTCTTTTGATATCACAATACTATTATGATATCTCAATGCTATTACAACATCACAATGATTGAAAATCACAATAAACACCACAAAGGTATTTTGACATCACAATTGTGTTATGACATTACAATATTATGATTTAGAGTGGTATTATGACATCACAATGCTATTATGACTTCGAAATAGTATTTAAACATGATTGTATTATGACATCACAATGTATATTTGAAGTAAAAAAGCTATTATGACTTCACAACAGTAAGACTATACAATGATAGTAGGGCATCCAATGCTATGATGACATCAAAATGCTATTATGATATAACAATGGTTAGGTGCTTATTATCTGATAGGGAGAATGATGTCATGAAACAGGCAAAAGCCAGTAAGACTTTCTGGAGGCCCTTATTAAAAGGGCCAAGCAGACAGCTTGCTCAAGATAAAAGCTTGATAGCCCTACATGCCTCAATCTGAGCCGCTGAAATCACACAACCCAGTTGCTGTGTCCAAGACTTTTAGTTCAGGAAAAGTGTCACATATTTCTTTCAAGTGGTCTTTAATAAAGTCAACAGTCCTTGACATATGAGTGTCACATTATGACAGATTCCATTATTATTTGATAAATGCACAGATATGTCCTCAGTCAGTGAATTATTTACTGGAAAAATGCTTCCTGACCAATGCAAATCTGTGAGCAAAAGGCAATTAATTGATACCTTGCTTATATTTTTAGAGACCATCCAGGATGTCATGAATGCAACAAGCAGTCATCTTGTTGCATTCCTTCAGCAGAACTGAGAGCATTTCATACTTAACCAGTAGTGGCAGATACTCAGACTGTGAGAGAGAGAGAGAGAGAGAGAGAGAGAGAGAGAGAGAGAGAGAGAGAAAGAGAAAGAGAGAGAGAGATAAAGAGCTAGAGAAACAGATTCAGAAATATTAAGACAAAACCTGACAGAAACAAAAATACAAAATGACAGAGACCTAGAGACAGAGACTCCATTCTGTATGGTCACTTTCACTTGCATATCAACCTCATTTGCATATCAAAGTTTGAATAAAAATTATTTATTTGGGACCTTGCTTATATTTTTACACAGACTATCCTGGATATCACATCAGCAAGCATACAATTTGTTGTAGTCCTTCAGCACAACTGAGAGCATTTCATACTGAACTACAAGCAGCAGGCAGAGAGAGGGAGACTGAGTGAGACAGAGAGAGAAAGAATGTGAGAGACAGATTCAGAAATAGGAAGACCTAGACCTATGGAAACAAAGAAATAAAGTGACAGACAAAGAGAGACAGAGACTTCTTTTTGGTCATTTTCATTGGCATATCAATCTGAAAGAACATACTCCTACAATATAACTCCAATAGGAATTATATTACCTAACAAGGCCATACATCCCAACCTTTCCCAGACTTTTCCTCACATGGGGGGGACTCATCATGTAAATAGATGAGCTTCAAAGTGAAATTGTAATTTAAATCACCAGGAAGTGGAAGAAGATGGAGGGACTTCTAGGCTAAAAGAACATAGTTATTCAGAGAGTTCGTCATTCAATACAGTGAATAAAGTCCCAGCAACTTCCAAGTTCTAAAGAACAGGACTGATAATCTCCTTTGCGGAAAATGTGTAATATTTCCAGAATAGAGTATTTTGCAGCTAAGAAAATGATATCATGATATTTTCAGGAAAATGGATGGAAGAAGGGAAAATCATCCCCGGTGAAGTAATTAAATGTAGAGATACAAATATAGCATGTATTCGTTTATTAGGAGTCTCCTTATAGTGGGGGATAAAGTTCCAAAAGGCCATGTAATTGTGACCAAACTAGTCTTCTACTCAGGGGATTGGGTGGCAGTAAATTAAGCTTTTGAGCCAGTTCTTCCTATGAAAATTTTCAAGCAACCCAGGCTTGTTATAAACATATGCTGCTCTCTGCCCTCAACTGATTGATCATTGTCATGTTCTTGTATCCACAGAGATGCTTTCTTCTGCATCTAATGTGATTGAATACAGAGACCCACAGTCCAATATTATCCACAGAGAGACCTTAAAACACCCAGGTCTAAATGGGCTTTCCCTGTGAAATTCTCCCTCCCCTCAGAGCTCTGGGAAGCCTGAAGGAGAGGAGGCAGTAAGAGTGTAATAAGCAGAAGGGATTGAAGACACAAGGAGAACAATGCCCTGAGAATCAGACCCCAAAGGAAAGTGAGGCAGCCAGGTTTGATGAGAACTGATAATCTGCGTTCAGATAGAAGTACGAGGTGGACATTTCCTATCTGGGAACTAAAGAAAGGTCAAAAAGGTAGGCGTAAGGTGGGTGGGACTGTAAGGAGAGGGGGAGAGGCAGCAGAGGAGATACAAATTGAACAATATATAATAAATAATTATATAAGAAAAACTGTGATCAAGGTAATGAATTATAAAGCCCTTCAGGAATGATGGCTTTTTCTTGGGAGTAGTACCAGTGTGCAGCAAAGATGAACTCAGTTTTCTTTAAGTGACTTGGCCCTTAGCATGTTCCAATGAATATATGAACAACATGTCCTTCAACTGATATATTTTAAAGACAAATTTTTTGTGTAACATGTGTAGGAATTTGAACCTGCGAGCAATGGAACAGGAGTGTAATGTATAGTATATGAATTTCCCCCATAATCAATAAAAATGATATGTTGACAACTTTTACACTGAATTTTAACCTGGAGAACAGATTCTATTAAAGACAGCAGAGTTTGACTTCGTACGGCATACTGTCTAGGAACTCATTATGTAGCAGAGAATCCTAGCCTTTAACTAATGGTTACCCAGCTACCTCAGACCTCATGAGTTCAGGTGGCACCTCTGAACAAGCAATAACACTACATTTGGAGGGTTTGCCTGGAGGACCACTACAGGAGAAACTTCTGCTCTTGTGTCCTAGGCATATAACATAGACATATATCTCTGTACTGAAGGGCTAGTTAGAACTGCAAACCAAGACAATGAGAATTTCTCACTGACCATTGAATAGGACACAGCTGCCAATCCAGCCAGGTCAGCCTAGGAACCGTGCTCATAGAGTGTTGGCAAACAAAGTGTGGAACAGCACCAGCTGTCAAATCCTTTATTGCCCCTAAGTTCTCCATTTAAACTTACAGATCTTTCCCTGTTTGAGCCAAACCATTTCCAGGAATTATCGCTGCTCTAAATACTCAATACTGCAGGGAAACCCAGGCCCATCTTATTCTTATTATATTAATAAGAATGTGAAGGTACATTTCGTGAGTATGTCAGTAACTGCTCATTTCAAAGTTACAACCTAGGAAATCTCAGATCCAAGAGCATAGTAGAAGAGCACCTTATCATTTGTAACATTCCTGGTAATCCTACATCACTGTAAAGATTCCCTACTTAGGAATGTATCCAATTCAATAAACAGTAAAGTTCCATTTCCTACCAGAATTGTCAGAGAGGTAAGCAGAAGTAAAGGTGTGGGATCTGGAAAAAGTGATGAGGCAAAGGCTTATTTGCGTTTCATAAAAAAAAAAAAAAAGTCACAGAGGTACTGGACACTGAGGAAAGTTTGTTTACTCATCTCCATGGAAACCTCAAGATTCTCTCACATGCTGATTGTCTGAGTTGGAGAATGATGTCAAGAAAGAGATGAAAGCGAGTAAGATTTCAGAAGCCAGTTATCAAAAGGGCCAAGTGGACAGTCTGCTCGAGAGAAAGGTGATCAGCCCTACATGCTTCAATCTGTTCAGCTGAAAGCACACAACCCAGAGAAGATCATTCCTGTGTCCAAGACTCTTAGTTAAGGAAAAGTGTCCACATGTCTCTTTCAAGTGGTCATTAATAAATTTACTTTTCCTTGACATGTGAGTTTCTCATTATCACTGAGTCCATAATTATTTCTTAAATGCAGAGATATATCCTCAGTCAGGGACTTACTTACTTGAAAAATGCTCCCTGACCAAGGCAACTCATCGAAAAAAAAAACATATAATTGGGACCTTCCTTATATTTTTACAGAGACCATTCAGGATGTCAAGTCAGGAAGCAGTCATCTTGTTGAAATACTTCAGCAGAACTGAGAGGTTTTCATACTGAACCACAAGCAGCAGGCAGAGAGAGGGAGACAGAGAAACAGCTAGAGAGACAGAGATTGACAGAAAAAAAATGCAGTCTGAGAGACAGAGACTGCATTCTGTGGTCCCTTTAATTGGCATATCAACCTCACAGTAAAACCTTCTATAATAAAACTCCAGTAGGAATTATATTATCTAACAATGATATAACTCCTAACCCTGCCCCAGACATTTCTTTACTGGGGACTCCACATGTAAATAGAGGAGATTCAAGGGGACATTACACATCAAATCATCAGTAAGTGGAAGAAGATGGAGGGACTTCTAGGCTAAAAGAACACAGTTATCCTGATACTTTCTCATTCAATACAATGATTAAAGTACCAGTAACTTCCAAGGAAGAACAGGAGTAACAAAAACAGGAGTAACAATCTCCTTTGGAGAAAATGTGGAATATTTCCATAATGGAGTATTATTCAGCAAGAAAATGAAATCATGCTATTTTCAGCTAAATGGACAGAACCAGGAAAAATCACTATGAATAAAGGAACTAAAATATACAAAGACAAACATGGTATGTATTCACTTATTAGGAGGTCTCCTAATAGTGGGGGTTAAAGTTGCAAACTGCCATCCATTGTGACCAAACCAGGCTTCCACTAGAGGGTTTGGGTGGCAGTTAAATGACTTGTTGGACCAGTCCATTATACAGAAATTTTAAAGCAACCCAGGAAGTTTTTATTAAAATATGTTGCTCTCTGCCCTCCACTGACAGACAGTGGAATGTTATTGTTTACAAAGATATGCTTTCTTCTGTATTAAATTGGAGTGCATGCAGAGACCCACAGTGTGATTTTTTGCATAGAAAACTTAAAACAGGCAGCAATAAATGAGATTATCCCTCCTCTCATAGCTCTGGATATCCTGCAGTAGAGGAGGCATGAACAGTTTCCTAAGTAGAGGGAATTGAGGATAAAAGGAGAACAATGCCCTGAAAATCAGGACTCAGAGGAAGACGATGCAGTCAGCCTTGATGAGACATGATAAGCTAGGGTCAGTTAGAAGGGGGAGCAGGACCTCCACTATCAAGGGAATTTTAGAAAGAGCATAGGGGTAGAAGAATGAGGCTGGGTGTACAAGAAGGAGAAGAAGGAGGGGGCAGCAGAGAAAATACAAAATGAACAAATTGTAATAAATAAATATGTAAGATAAAGTATGATCAACGTGATGAAGTATAGAGTTCTTCAGGACTGAAAGCTTTTTCTTGGGGGTAGTGCCAAGGTTCAGCAAGAGTGAACTCAGTTTTCTTCAAGAGACTTGGCACTGAGATTCTGATCATATTCCAATCTGTAGATGAACAACATGTACTAGAATTAGTGTATTTTAAAGAAAAATGATTTTTATTGTGACACATGGGAAGGAATTTGAGCCTGGGAGTGGTGGATAAGGAGTATAATAGATATTACATGCAATTCCCACATAATCAATAAAAATAAATATGTTGACAATTTTTACACTGACTGTTAACATGGAGAAAAAAAAATCCACTATAGGTGGCCAGAGTTTGACTTGTAAGTTATGCTTTTCAGAAATTCATTATATAGCAGAGTATCCTAGCCATGGGCTAGTGGCTATCCAGCTATTTCAGACCCCAGGAGCTCAGGTGGCACCTCTAAAGTATCAGTCCTGGCACTTACACTCCAAATAGAGTGTTTGTCTGCAGAACCACACCAGAAACATAGCTTCTCTGTGTCCTAGGCATATAACATGGACACATTTCTCTGTCCTGAAGGCCCAGTTTTAAGTATAAACCCAGGCTCAGAAGGATTGCTGACTGACCACTGTATATGTCATAATTACTAATCCAGCAAGGACAGCCAAGGCAACCCTACTCATAGAGATCTGCCCAACTAATGTGGAATAGCTTCAGCTATCAAAGAGTTTACTGCCCCTCAGTTCTTATTTTTACACTCACCAGTCTTTCTGTCTCTCAACCATCCAGTCCCAGGAATTGTCTGGTTTACTTCTCTTTTTCTTGCTCTTAAAGAATCAATACCCCAGGGAACACTGGACCATGAGAACCTATTATATCAATAAAAATGTGAAGGGTCATTTAATGAGTTCATAAATAACTGTTCAGTTCAAAGTCTCAAGCTAGGAAATTTCAGATCCAAGATCATAGCAGGTGACTAACTTGTCATTGGGTACATTCTCCTTAATCCCACATCACTTTGAAGCTTCCCTACTTAGGAAGTTGAAAAAGTAAATAAACACTACATTTTTATTTCCTACCAGACAGTGTCACAGAGATAAACAGGAGTAAAGGTGTGGGATCTGGATAAAGTGGTAAGATAGAGGATTGTTGTGTTTCACTAGAAAAAGTCACATGTGTACTGGAAAAGAGACACTGTAAAATGAAGAAAGTTTGTTTACTCATCTCCATGGAAACTTCATGATTCTTTCACATGCTGATCGTCTGAGATGGGGAATGATGTCATGCAACAGGTGAAACCCAGTAACATTTCACAAGCCAGTTATTACAAGTTCCAAGTGGACAGCCTGCTTTAGAGAAAGGGTGGTCAACACTACATACCTCAATTTGTGAAGCTGAAAGTACACAACCCAGAGATGACAGTTCCTGTGTCCAAGACTCTTAGTTCAGGAAAAGTTTCATATATTTCCTTCAAGTGGTAATTAATAAATTTACGTTTCCTTGACATGTGACTTTCAGATTATGGCAGATTCAATTATTATTTGTTAAATGCACAGATATATCCACAATCAGTGAATTACTTACTGTGAAAATGCTCCATGCCCAAAGTAACTCCTTGAACTAAAAGCATTTAATTGGGACCTTGCTTATATTTTTATGGTGACCATCCATGATATCAGGGCATCAAGCAGTCATCTTGTTGTAGTCATTCAGCAGAACTGAGATGTTTTCATACTGAGCCACAAGTGGCAGGCAGAGAACAGGAGACAGACAGGCAAGATATACAGACAGATAGAGAAGGAGCTAAAGACAGATTCAGAAATAGAGAGACTGAGACAGACAGAAACAATGATAGAATGTGACAGACAGTGAGAAATAAAGACTCCATTCCCTCTGGTCACTTTCATTAGCATATCAACCTCAAAGCACACCCTCTTGCAATATGATTACAATAGGAATTATATTATATAACAAGACTGTACCTTCTAGGCATTCCCAGACATTTCCTCACAGAGACCTAAACATGTAAATAGATGAGCTTCAAGGTGACATTTCAATTCAAATCAGGAAGTAGAAGAAGATGGAGGGACTTCTAAGCTAAAAGAACATACTTATCCAGAGAGTTTGTCATTCAATACAGTGATTAACATCCAAGCAACTCCTAAGGTCTAAAGAACAAGACTGTCAATTGTTTTGGGGAAAAATGTGGATTATTTCCATAACAGGGTATTATTTAGCTAAGAATATGACATCATGATATTTTCAGGCAAACAGATGTAATCAGGAAAAATCAGAAAGATAAATATGGTGTCTATTCATTTGTTAGGAGGTCTCCTAATATTGGGTGTTGAAGTTCCAATAGGTCATATAATTATGACCAAACCAATCTTCCAATAGTAGTATTTGGTGGCAGTTATTTGAGTTGTTGGTTCAGGATATCCTATGGAAATTTTAGAACAACACATGCTGTTGTTATTAAAATATGTTGTACTCTGCCCTCAACTGATAGATAAGTACCATTTTCTTGGATCCACAGAGATGTGTCTTTCTGCATCAAATGAGATTGCATACAGAGACCCACAGTCTGATTTTATGCAGAGAGAGACCTTAAAACACCCAGATCCAAATGGGCTTTCCCTATGAAATTCTTTCTAACATCAGTCCTTTGGGAAAGGAGGCAGGAAGATTGTTATAAGTAGAGGGAATTGAGGACACTAGAAGAACTTTGCCCTGAGAACCAGGCCACAGAGGAAGATGATGCAGACAGCTCTGATGAGACCTGATAAGCTAGGGTCAGTTAGAGGGAGAGGAGGACCTCCCCTGTTAGCAAACTAAAGAAAGGGCAGAGGGGTAGAAGAAGAAGCGTAGGTGGGAGTGGAATGAGAAGAAAGAGGCGGCAGCAGAGGGGAAACAAATTGAACAAGATGTAATAAATAAATACATGAGAAAAATGTGATCAAGGTGATGAAGTATAGAGCTCTTCAGTACTGACAGCTTCTTCTCCTTGTTGGTGACAGGATGTAGAAAGGATGACCTCAGTTTTCTTTAAGAGATTTGGCCGTGAGAGTTTGATCATGTTTCAGTGAGTATATGAACAACAAACACATGCTTCAATTGATGTACTTAAAGATACAAAATTTTTAGTGTGACACATGGGTAGGAATTTGAACCTGGGAGCAATAGAAAAGGAGTGTAAAGTATATTATATGAAATTACATAATCAATAAAAATAAATACATTGACAACTTTTACAATGACTTTTAACATGGAGAAATGATTCTGCTAAAGGAGGACAGATTTTTGACATTGTACAGCATGCTTTCCAGGAACTTAATGGAGCAGAGTATCCTGGCCATGAACCAGATGTTAACCAGCTACCTCAGACCCCATGAGCTCAGGTGGCACCTCTGAACAAGCATTCCTAGCACTAGCCATACTTTCAGAGAATTTGTCTGGAGGAAATAGATGCTATTGTGTCCTAGGCATGTAAAATGGACCAATTTTTTGGTCCTGGATGCCTAGTACTAACTGTAAACACCAGGACCAGGAAGGTTCCTCACTGACCACTCAGTAGGACACAGCCGTAGATCCAGCCAGGTGAGTCAAAGCAAGCCTGCATATGGAGGGTTGGCAACACTACTGTAGAAGAGCACCTGCTGTCAGAAAGTTTATTGCCCCTCAGCTCTCCTTTTATACACTCATCACTCTTTGTTTCAGCCAAAGCTGTCCCAGGAATTGTCTGGTTTTCTTCTCTTTCTCTTGCTTTTAAAAACTCGATAACCCAATGATCCAGCCAGCCTATTATAGCAATAAGAATGTGAAGGTTCATATAGTGAGTATGCCAGGAACTGTTCAGTTCAAAGTTACAACCTAGGAAATTTCAGATCCAAGACCACAGTAGGAGACTACCTTGTCATTGCGTACATTACCCTTAATCCAACATCACTTTGAAGCTTCCCTACTTAGGAAGCTGTCCTAATAAATAAACATCAAAGTTTCATTTCCTACCTGACATTGTCATAGAGGTAAACAGGAGTAAGTTGTGGGATCTAGATAAAGGGATGAGATAAAGGCTTTTTGGATTTCTAAGAAAAAGTCACATGTGCACAGGATCAGAGGTACTGGATCCTGAGGAAAGTTTTTTAATCATCTCCATGGAAACCTCAAGATTCTCTCAGGTTCTGATTGGTTGAGTGGGAGAATGATGTTATGATACAGGTCAGAACCAGTATGAGTTTTAGGAGCCAGTTATTAAATGGGCCAAGTGGACAGAGTGCTTGACAGAAAGGGTGATCAGCCCTACATGCCTCAATCTGGGTAGCTGAAAGCACAAAACACAGAGATGACAGTTCCTGTGTCCAAGACTCTTATTTCAGCAAAAGTATCACATATTTATTTAAAGTGGTCATTAATAATGTCACATGTATGTGACTTTCACATTATCACAGTATACATTATTATTTGTTAAATGCACAGATATGTCCTTAGTCAGTGAATTACTTTCTGTGAAAATGCTCTCTGACCAAGGCAACTCTTTGAACAAAAAGCCTTTAATTGGGTCCTTGCTTATATTTTTATAGAGACCATTCAGGATGTCATGTCAGCAAGCAGCCACCTTTTCATACTGAACCATAAATGGCAGCAGAGAGAGGGAGAGTGACAGATACAGATAAAGAGCTAGAGAGAGAAATTCAAAAATAGACAGACCAAGACCAACAGAAACAATGATATAAAGTGACAGAGCGGGGACACAGCCAAGATTGTGACTAGCAAGCAAAGTTTCTTAGCTGTGGAAGAGCTGAACGCTTGAGTGTATCAGTGGAAGGACTTCTGAAGCCTGGCAAATAACAGTGAGGCTTTCTAAATGACAGGGGAAATCCCAGGAGGTGAGAACATTGGTCTAGGGTCACCAGTGAATTTATTTGAGGAAGGAGAGAAAGATCCTTCGATCTCCTGGCACTCCCCTTTCTTGAACAACCCTTCTTCTTGGCACAGCCTGTTCATTGAGGTTCTCAGATAAGAGCTAACTGCCTGGGGTCTCCAGCAGCTAAGGTGGAGCCCCTAGCATCTTAGTGGCAACTGCCAACTCTACTGTTCTTGGAGTCCCAGATATGCGACTCCAACTTCCCAGGGTCCCAGGTCTGCTAGCCAACATACTGGCTCTTCAGGATCTCTCAGCCACTGACTGTATGGCCTTCCCAAACCCTCAGTGACACTATATACCCACCAAATGTCAAGCAGACAGGACATACAGGCCAGGCATACCAGGCACTGGGCCTTTCAGGCTTGGAGAGCACAGTGGAGGGCCCACAAGTCTTCCCAGAAGGCATCTGGACTGGCATCCCAGCCTCCAGCTGCAGCTGAACTTCTTAACCTTGAAGTTGCAGCAGCATTGAGCTGGCGAAGCACTTAAGTCCTACTGCATAAGACCAAGCAGAACCAAACTGAGAGCAGAGAGCCCAGAAACTTGATCCCTGCCAGTGTGACCTGCTTGAGAGTGAGTGCGCCCTTGAGTGTCTACAGAGCCCCAGATCCAGGTTCTTCTAAAATAGTAGACAGGCATCGGACCCCTCCCACCCACATACCTACTTTGGGAAACATAGGGTGAATTGGGACATTGAAGCCCCTTCTCTGCAGTTCCAGCTGAGGAGTTAAGGCAGTTAATGCTGAAAATTGCACGGCGACCATCACCAGTGCTTGGTAAATATACAGTACATGCACCAATAACCCCTTAAAAGCCTGCAAGCCTGAGACAGTCCCACACACTCAAGGGTTCAACACTCTCTATCACTCTGTCCCACAAGACACAATTCCATGCACACACACACACACACACGCCGCTTGCTCACATCCATCTGCATTTGCCCTTTTGCACCCCTATAATTTCTTCCCACAAGTACAGCTAGTGCACCTAGGCAAAGGCTGAGAGGCCACAGGACTTCTCTCAGCTTCCTGAAGAACTCTCCAGATGCCTGAGAGAGACAGTACCAGTCTGAACTGCAGGATCCAGAAACAAACTGGAAAGGTTTAAGATAAGCCAATGGCCAGGGGTAGGTGAAAGAACATATCCAACATAAATCAGGACATCATGACTTCACCAGCAACCCACGATATTGATGGATACTCCAATTTATGAGAAGCATTTATAGAAGTCATTTATAGGAAAATGACTTTAAAGTATGCTTACCCAATTTTTTGAGGCTTATAAAGAGGAAATAAACAATTCTCTCAGAGCAATAGCCATGCAAATTCAGACAGTTAAAGAGGAAATGAACAAGTCTATAAAAGATTTGGCCAGCCAATTGGAGGCAAAGAAAGAGGAAATGGACAAAATTCTTAAAGAAACACAGGCAAATATAGCCAAACAAATAGAGGCACAAGGAGAGATACATTTAGTGGCATATAGAGAAGAAAGAACAAAAAAGTAGAGACCCTCCTGGAGAGACAGGAATCCACATTCAAACACATGAAAGAAATGGTGCAAGGCATGAAAACGGAATTAAAATCATTAAAGAAAACACAAAATGAGAAAACCTTGGAGCTGGAGAACTTGGAGAAAAGATCAGGAACCACAAAAGTAAGCATCATCACCATAATACAGGAGAGGGTAGAGAGAATCTCTGGAACTGAAGATATACTTACAGAAATTGATACTTCTCTCAAAAATTAAAATCAGGAAAGTCCCAAACACAAAATATAGAAGAAATCCAGGATGGCATGAAAAGACAAATCTAAGAATAATAGGAATAGAGGAAAAAGAAGATTTAAGGCCCCAAGGTCCAGAAAATATTTTCAAGAAATTCATAGAAGAAAAATTTTCCAACTTAAAGAAAGAGATGTCCATACATATACAAGAGGCCTACAGAACACCAAATAGACTAGACCAGAAAAGAAACACATCATGTCACATCGTAGTCAAAACACTAAATCTACAAAACAAAGAAAAAATGATAAAAGCAGCAAGGGAAAAAGGCCAAGTAACATAAGTAACATATGAAGGTAGATCTATTATAATCACACCGGACTTCTCATCAGAAACTATGAAAGCCAGAAGTGCTTGGGCAAGTGTCATACAGACTCTAAGAGACAACAGATGCCAACCCAGACTAATGTATCCTGCAAAACTTTCAATCAACATAGATGGAGAAAACAAAACAGTCCGTGACAAAACTAAATTTATGCACTATCTACATAGCAAATTAGCCCTACTGAAGATACTAGAAGGAAAACCCCAATCCAATGAAAATAACTTTACCCAAGAAAACATAGCATACAGATAATATTCCAACAAAAATTAAAAGTAAACAAGCAATGAAACACAGTAAAACCACTGACTCCAACATAAAAGGAACTAACGTTCATTGCTCACTATTATCTATAAATATCAATAGACTCAACTCTCCAATAAAAAAGGCAGAGACTAACAGAATGGGTGTAGAAACAGGATCCAGCATTCTGCTGCATCCAAGAAATGGACCTCTGCAACAAAGACAAACAATACCTCAGAGTAAAGGGCTGGAAAAAGGTCTTTCAAGCAAATGGAACCAGAAAACAAACTGAGGTAGCTATCCTAATATCTAATAAAATAGACTTGCAACCAAAAGTAATCAAAAAAGATGAGAAAGGGCACTATAAATTCATCAACAGAAAAATCCACGAAGAGGACATCACAATTCTGAACATCTATGCCCCAAATACAAGAGCACCTACATTCATAAATGAGATATTATTAAAACTCAAATCACACATCAATTCCAAAACCTTAATATAGGGAGACTTTAACACCCCACTTTCACCAAGGGATAGATCATCTAGACAGAAGCCTAATAAATAAATAAAGGCACTTACTGAAGTCCAGGCTCAAATGACCTAAGAGATGTCTACAGAAGTTTCCACACACACTCAAAAGAGTATACCTTCTTTTCAGCAACTCATGGAACCAAAACAGACCATATAGTTGGTCATAAAGCAAGTCTCAACAGATACAAGAGGATTGAAATAATCCCCTGTATTTTATCTGACCAGTATAGACTAAAACTGCACCTCAACAGCAATGGAATTAGAAAAAAAAAATCTTGAAGCACATGGAAACTGAACAACTTGCTGCTCAATGACAGCTGGGTTAAAAAAGAAATTAAACACTTCCTAGAATTCAATAAAAATGAATGTACAATATACCCTAATTTATGGGATACAATGAAAGCAGTGCTCAGAGGAAAATTCATAGTACTAAGTCACTTCGAGAATAAATTTGTGATATCCTACAAGCAACTTAATGACCCAACTGAAAGTTCTAGAAAAAAAAACAAAACAAAACAAGAAACAAATACACCCAAGAGGAGCAGACAGCTGGAAATAATCAAACTCATGGTGGAAATCAATCAAATAGAAACAAAACTATTCACAGAATCAATGAAACCAAGAGCTGGTTCATTGAAAAAAATCAACAAGATAGGCAAAACTTAGCTAAACTGACTAAAAAGGCAAAGAGAAACTATTCAAATCGGCAAAATCAGAAATGAAAAGGGGGACATAACTAAAGACAGTGAGGAAATCCAAACAATCATTAGGTTGTACTACAAAAGCCTATATGCCATAAAATTTGAAAATCTAAAACAAAATGGACAATTTTCTAGAAAGAGTCCATCTACCAAAATTAAGTCAAGATCAGGTAGAAAGATTGAATAGTGCTATATCCCCTAAGGAAATAGAAGCAGTCATCAACAGTCTCCCTTCCACAAAAAGCCCTGTGCCAGGTGGATTCATAGCAGAATTCTACCAGACCTTCAAAGAAGTGCTAACTCCAATTCTCTTCAAATTATTCCACAAAACAGAATCAGAAGGAACTTTATCAGTTTCATTCTCTGAAGCTACAGTAACCTCGATACCTAAACCACACAAAGCCCCAACAAAAAAAGAGAACTTCAGACCTATCTCTCTTATGAACATGGGTGCAAAAATATACAATAAAATCCTTGTAAACAGAATCCAAGAATACATCAAAGATATCGTCCACCATGACCAAGTAGGCTTCATCCAAGGAATGCAAGTGTGATTCAACATAGGGAATTCCATCAACATAATCTACCACATAAACAAACTGAAGAGGAAGAACCATATTATCATCTCCTTAGATGCCAAAAAAGCATTTGACAAAGTCCAACACCATTCATGATGTCTTGGATAGATCCAGGATACAAGGCACCTAAACATAGTAAAGGCAATATAAAGGAAGCCTATAACCAACATCACACTTAATGGAAAGAAACCTAAATAAATCCCACTGAAATCAGGGACAAGACAAGGCTGCCCCATATTTCCATGTCTTCAACATAGTACTTGAATTCCTTGTTAAAGCAATGAGACAATTAAAGGAGATCAAGAGAATACAAATCATAAAGAGTTCAAAGTTGCACTATTCACAGATGATATGAGAGTATGCATTAGCAACCCCAAAATTTTAACCAGAGAACTCCTTCAGCTGATTAACACCTTCAGCAAAGTGGAAGGATACAAAATCAACTCAAAAAAGAAAAAAATCAAAAGTCTTCCTGTATACCAAAGACAAAAAGGCCGATATATATTACTTAAAGTTCCTTGGGGTGACTCCAAACAAGAGAGTTAAAAACTCATTTGAGTAAAACTTTAGTCTCTGAAGAAAGCTTTGAAGAAGATATCAGAAGATGGAAAGGTCTCTCATGCTCATGGATTGGTAGGATTAACATTTTGGAAATGGCCAACTTACCAAAAGCAATCTACAGATTCAACACAATTCCCATCACAATAGAAACTCAATTCTTTATAGATCTTGAAGGAAAGATTCTCAGCTTCATATGGAGAACAACAACAACAACAACAAAAAAGAATCTCCAAAACAATCCTGTACAACAACAGATTATCTAGAGGTATCTCCATCCCCTATCTCAACCTGTTCTACAGAGCAATAGTAATAAAAACTGCATGGTATTGGCATAGAATCAGAAAGGAGGATCAATGGAACCAAATAGAAGATCCAAAAATAAACCCACACACCTATGAATACTTGATGTTTGACAAAGTCAAAAAATATTCAATGGGAAAAAGAAAGCATCTTCAACAAATGTTGCTGGTCCAACTGGATGTCTACATGCAGAAAAATGAAAATTGATCCATATTAATCACCCTGCCCAAAACTAAAGTCCCAGTAGATCAAAGACCTCAGCATAAAACCAGATACTCTAAATTGATTAGAAGGAAAAGTGGGAAGACCCTAGAACTCATTGGCACAGGAGACAACTTTCTGAAAAGAACACCAATAGCACATGCTCTAAGAGCAACAGTCAATAAATAGGACTTCATGAAACTTAAAAGATTCCATAAAGCAAAAGACACTGTCATCTGAACAAAATGACAGCCTACAGACTGGGAAAGGATCTTCCCCACCCTATATCTGACAGAGGGCTTGATATCCAGCAAATATACAGTACTAAAGAAGTTAAAATACAATAAACCAAGAAAGCCAATTAAAAAATGGTGTATAGAGCTAAATAGAGAATTCTCTGTAGAGGAATATAAAATGGAAGAGAAACACTTAAAGAGATGCTCAACATCGTTAGCCATCAGGGAGATTCAAATCAAAACGAACCTGAGATTTCACCTTACACCCATCAACATGGCTAGAATCAAAACCTCAAATGACAACATATGTATGGAAATAATTTAAACCTTTGCTCAGTTGTAGCCATTGGTAGCTCATGGATTGGTAGGATTAACATTTTGAAAAAAAAATGATATTCCATAGTAAGGGGAACAGAGACTATTTCTAAAAGGAACTCAATGTCAGGCTCTTCAACCTCTCCAACCCCCAAGAGAGGAGCAGTCCTGCTAGGCCACGGAGGACTTTGCAGCCAGTCCTGAAAATACATGAAACAGGGTCAGATGAAAGGGGAGGAAGTCCTCCAAAATCAGTGGACTTGGATAGGGGCAGGGAAGAGATGAGGCAGGGAGGGATTGAGAGGGAATGAGGGAGCAGGTTACAGCTGGGATACAGAGTTAATAAAATGTAACTAATAATAAAAAATAAAATAGTAAAGTGAAAGAGACTGAGAGACAGACTCCATTCTGTCTAGTCACTTTCATTGGCATATCAAACCAACGCACACCCTCCTATAATAACTCTAAAAAGAATTATATTTTTTCAATATTTTTTAATTTTAATTTTTATTATTTACATTTTATTCACTTTGAAGCCCCCCATAAGCCCCGCCCCATCTTATCTTATATCCCTCTTCTCCACACATGCCCCTCCCTAAGTCCACTGATAGGAGAAGTCTTCCTCTCCTTCCTTCTGATTCTAGTCTATCAGATCTCAACAGGAGTGGCTGCATTGTCTTCCTCTGTGGCCTGGTAAGGCTGCTCCCCATCAGGGTGAGGGGATCAAAGAGCAGGCCAATCAGTTAATGTCAGAAGCAGTCCCTGTTCCCATTACTATGGAACCCCATGAACATTGAACTGCCATGGGCTACATCTGGGGAGGGGTTCTAGGTTATCTCCATGCATGGTACATACTTAGAGTATGAGTCTCAGCAAAGATCCCTATACTCAGATCTTTTGGTTCCCGTGCTCTTCTTCTGGAACTCCTGTCCTCTCCAGATCTTACTTTTTCGCACTTCTTTCATTAGATTCCATGCACTCTGCCTAGCAGTTGGCCATAAGTGTCAGCATTTTCTTTGATAGTCTGCAGACCAGAGCCTTTCAGAGCTCCACTGTGGCAGGCTCCTAACTTGTTCCCTATTTTCTCCTTCTTTCTTCCGATGTCCATCCTCTTTGTCTTTCTGGATGGGGATTGAGCATTTTAGCCAGAGTCCTTTCTCTTCATTAGTTTTTTTAGGTGTACAGATTTTAGTAGGTTTATCCTACATTATATGTCTATATCAGTGAGTATATACCTTGTGTATCTTTCTGTTTCTGGGATAGTGCACTTCCAGTTTCCACCATTGACCTGCAAATTTCATGATTTCTTTCTTTTTTTTTTCTGAGTAATATTCCATTGTGTAGATGTTAAACAATTTCTGTATTCATTTTTCAGTTTAGGGTCATCTGAGTTGTTCCTTGGTTCTGGCTATTACAAATAAAGCTGCTACAAACAAGTTTGGCAAATGTCCTTATTGTGTACTTGAGCCTCATTTGGATATATGCCTAGGAGTGGTATGGCTGGATCCTGAGGAAGTGCAATTTCCAGTTTTCTGATAAAGCTCCGGATTGATTTCCAGAGTGGTTGTACAGTTTATATTCACACTAGCAGTGGTACAAGATTATGTTCCCAACAGCAGTGGAGGAGGGTTCCCCTTCTCCACAACCTCTCCAGCATGTATTGTCACTTAAGGTTTTGATCTTTACCATTCTCATGGGTGTAAGGTGAAATCTCAGGGTCATTTAATTTGCATTTTACTAATGGTTAATAATAGTGAGCATTTATATCAGTGTTTCTCTGCCATTTGATATTCCTCTATCAAGAATTCTCTGTTTAGTTCTGTTCCCCATTTTTTAATGGGGTTACTTGATTTTTTGCTTTTCACCTTCTTTAGTTCTTCATATATACTGGATAAAATCCCTCTGTCATAGAGGGTTAGTGAAGTTTCTTTCCCGATCTTTAGGCATTTGTTTTGTTTTGTTTTGATGACACTGTTCTTTGCTTTACAGGAGGTTTTCAGTTTCATGAGGTTCCATTTACTGATTGTTGCTCTTAGAGCCTGTGCTGTTGATGTTCTGTTCAGGAAGTTGTCTCCTGTACCAATGAGTTCAAGGCTCTTCCCCACTTTTTATTCCAACCGATTTAATGTGTCTGTGTTTATGTTGAGGTCTTTGATCTACTTGGACTTTAGTTTTGTGCAGGGTGATAAGTATGGATCTATTTGCATTTTTCTACATGTAGACATCCAGTTAGACCAGCAATATTTTTTGAAGATGCTATTTTTTTTCCATTGTATGGTTTTGGCATCTTTGTCAAAAATCAAGTTTCTATAGTGAGTGGGTTTATTTCTGTTTCTTCTATTTGGTTACATTGATCCAGCATTCTGTTTCTATACCAGTATCATACAGTTTTAATTACTGTTGCCATATAATACACCTTTATTTCAGGGATGGATATAGCTCCAGTAGATATTTTATTGTAAAGCATTGTTATAGCAATTCTGGATTTCTTGTTTTTCCATATGAAGTTGAGAATTTTTCTTTTAAGATCTGGAAAGAATTGTGGGGTAATTTAATGGGAATTGCATTGAATATGTAGATTGCTTTTGGTAAGATGGCCATTTTTACTATGCTAATCCTGTCAAGATATGAGCATGGGTAATGTGTCCATCTTCTGACATTTTCTTCAAATTCTTTCTTCAGAGATTTGAAATATTTACATACAAGTCTATGACTTGCTTTATTTGGGCCACACCAAGTTATATTATGTCTTTGATTGAATATAAGAACACATTAAATATATCATACACTATGACCAAGTAGGCTTCATCCCAGGTATGCAGAGGTGGTTAAGTATACAAAAAGCCATCAATGAGATCCATCATATTAACAAACTGACAGAAAAAATAATAATAATCTTCTTAGATGCCAGAAGAGCATTTGACAAACATTCATTCCTATTGAAAATATTGGAGAGATCAGGGATACAAGACACACATCTAAACATAGTAAAGGCAATATACAGGAAGCCTATACCCAACATTAAACTAAATGGAAAGAAACTTAAATAAATGCCACTAAAATCAGAACTAAGGGAAGGCTGTACACTCTCTTCATATCTCTTCAACATAGTTCTGGAAGTCCTTGCTATTATAATAAGAAATTTGAACAAGATAGAGTGAATAGAAATCTGAAAAGAAGAAGTCAAATTATCACTATTTGCAGATTTCATGATAGTATATCTGGTGAACCTAAAAATTCTACTAGGGAAATTCTACATCTAATAAATACCTTCAGCAAAGTGTCTGGATACAAAATTAACTCATAAAAAATTAGTAGCCCTCCTGTATTCAAAAGCCAAAAGGACTGAGAAAGAAATTATGAAACCAAAAGATATATTATCTAAAAAGGCCATAACTCCTAAACCTTCTCAGACATTTCCTCATGGGGATTTCCACATGGCAATAGATGAGCGTCAAGGGGATAATGCAATTCAAGTCACCAGGAAGTGGAAGAAGCTGGAGGGACTTCTAAGCTCAAAGAACATATTTATCATGATAGTTTGTCATTCAATTAAATGATTAAATTCTCAGCAACTTCCAAGGACTAAAGAAGAGGACTGTCAATCTTCTTTGGGGAAAATGTGGAATAGTTCCAAAACTGTGTATTATTTAGCTAAGAAAATTTCATCATGATATTTTCAGCAAATGGATGGAACGAGGAAAAATCATCCTGGGTGAAGGAACTAAAATGCAGAAAGACAAATGTGATATGTATTCATTTATTAGGAGGTATGCTAATAGTGGGGGATAGAATCCCAATAGGCCCTATAATGTGACCAAACAAGTGTATCATTAGGGAGTTTGGGTAGCAGTTAATTGAGTTGTTCCAGGGCATCCTATAGAAATTTTAAACCAACCAGGCTGTTGTTATTAAAATATGTTGCTCTCTGCCCTCAACTATCAGATCAATGCCATGTTCTTGGATCCAAATATATGCAACCTACTGCATCAAATGGGATTACATACAGGGACCCACAGTCCGATCTCATGCAGAGAGAGAGAGAGAGACCTTAAAACACCCAGGTCTAAATGGCATTTCCCTGTGAAACTCTCCCACTCCTCAGACCTCTGGGAAGCCTGCAGGAGAGGATGTAGGAAGATTGTCCTAAGTAGAGGGAATTGAGGATACAAGGAGAACAATGCCCTGAGAACCAGGCCACAAAGGAAGATGATGAGGCTTGATGAGACCTGATAAGCTAGGATAAGTTAGAGGAGAAGGAGGGAGACCACCCCTCTCAGGGAGGTAGACAAAGGCCTAGGGGTAGAAGAAGGAGTGTGGGTAGAACTGAAAGGAGAAGAGGGAGAGGGCAGCAGAGGGGTCACAAAGTGAACAAATTTTAATCAATAAACATATAAGAAAAACTGTTATTAAGGGGATGAAGTACAGAGCTCTTCAGGACTAATGGCTTTTTCTTGGGGGTGGTTCGAGGGTCTGATAAGGTTGAACTCAGATTTCTTTAAGGGACTTGGCACTGATATTCTGATCATGTTACAATGAGTATATGAAAAACAAATACTTCATGTGTTGTATTTTAAAGTAAATATTTTAGTGTGACACATGACTAGGAATTTGAACCTGGGAACAATGGAAAGGTAATGCAATGTATATTTCATGAAATTCCCACATAATCAATAAACATAATATGTTGACACTTTTACAATGACTTTTAACATGGGGAACATTAAAGTTTAATTTCCTACCTGGCATTGTCACAGAGGTAAATAGGATTAAATGTGTGGGATCTGGGTAAAGGGATGTGATAAATGCTTGTTGAGTTTCACAATAAAAATCATGTGTGCACAGTATCTGAGATACTGGACAGTGAGGAAAGTTTGTTTACTCATCTCTATGCAATCCTCAAGATTCTTTCAGAGGCTAATTGTTTGAGAGTGAGAATGATGCCATGAAAAAGGTGAAAGCCAATGAATTTTCAGGAGCCAGTTATTAAAAAGGGCCTGTCAGGGACCACCTGTAGGAGCTCACCAACTTGCCTCAACTTGCCAGTTCCCTTACCTGTGGTAAACATACTGCTTGGAGATGTTAGGGACCCCCTGTGGAAACTCACCAACCTGCCTCAACTTGCCCGTTTCCTTACCTGCAGCATACTGCTTGGCAGCAGCAGAGATGTGCTCACAGAACCGTGGCTTATCACAAGATGTTTCAGGCCCCTGGCCGAGAAGAATCTGTGACCCTTTATAAAAGCTGATTTTGCTCAGTAAAGTTAGTCCTTGACAAGTACCTGTTTGCTTGCACTCATTCTTTTCTCTTGCTCATCTTTTCACAGGACAGGATTATCTTCTATCCCCTGAATAACAAGCTCTGCTGGCCAGAACAAGGGCCCAGCGGGAAGCCTGCTTGAGAGACAGGCTGTCAGGAAGAGTGTCCTAAGTAAAGGGAAATGAGGACACAAGGAGAGCAATGCCCTGTGAATCAGGCCAAAGAGGAAGATGATGCAGGCAGCCTTGATGCTTCAATCTGGGCAGCTGAAAGCACACAACCCAGAGTTGACACTTCCTGTTTGACTCTTGTTTAGCAAAAGTGTCACATATTTCTTTCAATTCATCACAAATAAAGTCACCTGTTCTTGACCTATAAGTTACCAATTATCACAGAGATTTGTCCTCAGTCAGTGAATTACTTACTGTGAAAATATTCCCTGACCGAACTACTCTTTGAACAAAAAGCATTTAATTGGGACCTTACTTATATTTTTACAAAGATGGTCTATGATGTTATGTCATCAAGCAGTCATCTTGTTGTAGTCCTTCAGCAGAACTGAGAGCTTTCATCATGAACCACAAGCAGCAGCCTGTGAGAGGGAGACTAAGAGAGACAGAAAGCAAAAATGCTAGAGTGACATATTCAGAAATAGTGATATTGAGACATACAAAAAACAAGTTATAAAGTGAGAGACTGAGAGATAGAGCCTCCATTCTGTCTGGTCACTTTTATTGGCATATCAACCTCACATCACACCCTCTTATAACTCCCTTATGAATTAAATTATCTAACAAGCCCATACCTCCCAAACCTTCCCAGACATTTCTTCACTGGTGACTAATCATGTAAATAGATGAGCTTCAAGAGGACACTGGAATTCAAATCACCATGAATTGAAAGAAAATGGAGAGACTTCTAGACTAAAAGAACATACTTATCCTAATAGTTTGTCATACAATACAATGATTAAAGTCCCAGCAACTTCAAAGGACTAAAGAACAGGACTGACAATCTCCTTTGGGGAAAAAGTAGAATATTTCTGTAATGGAATTTTATTCAGCTAAGAAAATGACATCATGATATTTTCAGGGAAATGGATGGTACCAGGAAAAATCAACTTGGGTGAATTAACGAAAATGCAGAAAGACAAATATGGCATGTATTCTCTTATTAGGAATTCTCCTAAGAGTAGGGAATGCAGTTCCATTAGGCCATCTCTTGGGACCAAACCAGTCTTCCACTGGCTTGTGTTATTGTGCCAGGGCATCCTATGGAAATTTTCAAGCAACCCAGATTGTTGTTATTGAAATATGTTGCTCTCTGCCATCAACTTATACCAGTGCCATGTTCTTGGATCCACCGAGATACTTTCCTTCTCTATAAAATTGTATTGCAAATAGAGACCTGCAGTCCTATATTATGCAATATTATGGGCCTTAACACACCTAACTCTAAATGGATTGACCTATGAAATTCTCCCTCCCCTCACTTCTCTGCAAAGCCTCCAGGAGAGGAGGCAGAAAGAATAGCCTAAGTAGAATGAATTAAGAACATAAGGAGACCAATGCCCTTTGAATCATGCTGAAGAGGTAGATGATGCAGCCAGCTTGAATGAGACCTGAGAAGCTAGGATCAGATAGAAGGGGTAGGAGAATGTCACCTATCAGGGAACTAGAGAAAGGATCTAGTGGTAGAAGAAGGAGGGTGGGTGGGACAGGAAGGAGAAGAGGGAGGGAGGAGCAAAGAGGACACAAAGTGAACAAATTTTAATCAATAAACATATAAGAAAAACTGTTATCAAGTGATGAAGTACAGAGCTCTTCAGGATTAGTGGCTTTTTCTTGGGGTGGTTCGAGGGTGTGATAAGGTTGAACTCAGATTTCTTTAAGGGACTTGTCACTGATATTCTGATCATGTTACAATGAGTATATGAAAAACACATACTTCATTTGTTGTATATTAAAGAAAAAAATGTACTGTGACACATGAGAAGGAATTTGAACCTGGGAGCAATGAAAAAGTGTTATATTATTTGAAATGCCCACAGAAGTAATAAAAATAATATACTGACAACTTTTATAATGACTTTTAACATGAAGAAAAGATTCTGCTAAAAGAAGGGCAGAGTTTGAGATTGTAAGGCATGATTTCCAGAAAATCATTATGTAGCAGAGAATCCTAGCCATGAACTACCAGCTACTTCCAACCACATGAGCTCCAGTGGCACCTCGGATCAAGCAGTCCTGACTCTAACACTTTGTTTAGAGGTTTTGTCTGGAGGACCACAGCAGGTAGCACAGCTGCTTTTGTGTCCTAGGAATATAACAGAGACACATTTCTCTGCCCTGAAGGCCCAGTTATAACTTTAAACCCCCAGATTATGAGGATTGCTCACTGACTACTAAGTAGAACAGTGATGATAATCCAGCCAGATCAACAAAGACAACCATGGTCATGAAGGTTTGGCAACAATAGTGTAGAACATCACCAGATGTCAAAGAGCTTATTGTCCTTTAGTTATCCTTTTATATACATCAATCTTTATCTGTTTCAGCTATCAAGTCAAAGGAATTTTCTGGTTTGCTTCTCTTTTCCTGCTCTCAAAGATTCATTAATCCATGGAACCCTAGAAGCTGCCAGCCTATTATATCAATAAGAATGTGAAGGTATATTTAGTGAGGATGTGAGTAACTGCTCAGTTCAAAGTCACAGCTCAGGAAATTTCAGATCCAAGACCACAGTAGGAGACCTAGTTCTCATTTGATACATTCCCCTTAACCTCACATCACGTTGAGACTTTCCTACTTAGGAAGCTGTCCAATTAAATAAACATCAAACTTTCATTTCTTACCTGACATTATCACAGAGGTAAACAGGAGGTGTGTGATCTGGATACAGGAATGAGATAAAGCTTGTTCGCTTTCAGAAGAAAACTCATGTGTACACTGGTTCAGAGATCCTGAACCCTAAGGAAAGTTTTGAGGAAACCACATAATTCTCTCAGGTGCTGATTGCCTGAGAGGGAGAATGATGTCATGCAAAAGTGAAAGCCAGTAAAAGTTTCAGGAGACAGTTATTAAAAGAGCTAAGTGAACAGCCTGCTTGATAGAAAGACTGTGCAGTCCTACAGTCCTCAATCTGAGCAGCTGAAAGCACATAACCCAGATATGACAGTTCCTGTATCCAAGATATTAGTTCAGGAAAATTGTCACATATTTCTTTCAAGTGATCATTAATAAAGTCATGTGTCCTTGACCTGTGACTTTCACATCATCACAGATTCTATTATTAATTGTTCAATGGACAGATATGTCCTTAGTCAGTGAATTACTTACTGGGAAAATGCTACCTGACCAAGGCAACTCTTTGCATGTAATTGGGACCTTGCTCATATTTTGACAAAGACCATTGCTGATGTCATTTCACCAAGCAGTCAACTGCTTGCAGTCCTTCAGAAGAACTGAGAGAATTTCATACTGAACCACAAGTGGCAGGCAGAGAGAGGGAGACAGGGAAGGAGCTAGAGAGACAGAGATTGACAGAAACGAAGACATAAAGTGACAGAGACTGAGCGACAGAGACTCCATTCTGTCTGGTCACTTTCATTGCCATATCAACCCCACAGCAATATAACTACAACAGGAATTATATTATCTAACAAGGCCATACCTCCTAACCCTTCCCAGACATTTCTATAATGGGGACTCCACATGTAAATAGAGGAGTTTCAAGGGGACATTGCAATTCAAATAATCAGGAAGTGGAAGAATATGGAGGGACTTCTAGGCTAAAATAACATAGTTATCCTGATAGTTTGTCATCAAATATAACGAGTAAAGTCCCAGCTTCTTCCAAGGACAAAAGAAGAGGGCTGACAAACATCTTTGGGGGAAATGTGCAATATTTTCATAACAGAGTATTATTCTGCTAAGAAAAGGACATCATGATATTTTCAGGCAAATGGATGGAACCAGGAAAAATCATTCTGAATAAGTAACTAAAATGCAGAAAGACAAACATGGTATGTATTCACTTTTTAGGAGGTCTCCTAATAGTGGGGATTAAAGTTCCAATAGGCCATCTAACTGTGACCAAACCAGTCTTTCACTAAGGGGATTAAGTGGCAGTTATTTGAGTTGTTGGGTCAGCACATCCTATGGAATTTTGAGGCAATCATGCTGTTGTTATTATGATATGTTGCTCTCTGTGCTCAACTGATAGATGAGTACCATTGTCTTGGATCCACAGAGATGCTTCCTTCTGTATCAAATTGTATAGCATATAGAGACCCACAGTCTGATATTATGCAGAGAGAGACCTTAAAACACCTAGCTTTGGAATGGATTTTCCTATGAAATTCTCCCTTCCCTCAGTGCTCTGGGAAGCTTGAAGGAGTGGAGGCAGGAAGAGTGTCATAAGTAGAGGACATTGAGTAAACAAGGAGAACAAAACTCTGAGAATCAGGCTGCAGAGCTAAATAATTCAGAGAGGCCTGAAGAGATCTGATAAGCTAGGGTCAGATACAAGGGTGAGGAGGACCATTCCTGTCAGGGAACTAGAAAAGGGGCATACAGATATAGGAAGGAGGGTGGGTGAGATTGGAGAGAGGGGCCTGCAGAGGAGATACAAAGTGAACAAATTGTAATAAATAAATACATAAGAAAAACTGATCAAGGTGATGAAGTATTGAGCTCTTCAGGACTGATGGGTTCTTTTTGTGGGTATCACCAGGGTGTTGCAAAGATGAACTCAGTTTTGTTTAAGGGATTTGGCCCTGAGACTTTGATAATGTTTCAATGAGTATATGAAAAACACATGCTTCAATTGATGTACTTAAAGATAAAAAAAAAATTTAGTGTGACACATGGGTAGGAATTTGAAGCTGGGAGCAATAGAAAAGAAGTGTAATGTATATTATATAAAATTACATAATAAAAAATGAAAAAAAGAAATTGCATAATCAGTAAAAATAATATGTTGACAACTTTTACAATGACTTTTAACATGGAGAAATGATTCTGCTAAAGGAGGACAGATTTATTGACACCGTACAGCATGCTTTCCAAGAATTCATTATGGAGCAAAGAATACTGGCAATGAACTATTGGTTGCCAAGCTACCTCAGACCCCATGAGCTCAGGTGGCACCTCTGAACAAGCAGTCCTGGAACTAACCGTACTTTTAGAGAGTTGTTCTGGAGGACACACATGCTATTGTGTCCTAGGCATATAACACGGACCGATTGCTTTGTTCTGATGGCCCTGTTTTAACTGGAAACCTCAGAATCAGGAAGGTTTCTCACTGACCACTGAATAGGACACAGATTCAAATCAAGTCAGATTAGCCAAGGCAACCCTGCATATAGAGGTTGCTAAAACTAGTGTGGAACATCAACAGATGTCAAAAAGTTTATTTCCCCTTTTACACTAACTGGTGTTTCTCTGTTTCAGGCAAAACAGTCCTAGGAATTACATGGTTTCCTTGTGTTTTCTCTGCTCTTAAAAGACTCAATATTCCAAGGAACCCTAGACTCTGCCAGCCTATTATATCAAGAAGGTATATTTAGTGAGGATGCAAGTAACTTCTCAGTTCAAAAATCACAACCTAAGAAATTTCAGAACCAAGACCACAGCAAGACACTACCTTGTCATTAGGTACATTCCCCTTAATATCACTTCACCTTGAAGCTTCCCTTCTTAGGAAGCTGTCCAATTAAATAAACATTAAAGTTTCATTTTCTCCCTGACATTGTCACAGAGGTAAACAGGAGTAAAGGTGTGGGATCTGGATAAAGGGATGAGATAAAACCATATTGGTTTTCACAAGAAAGAGTGAAATGTGCACAGGATCACAGATACTGGACACTGAGGAAAGTTTGTTTACTCATCTCTATGGAAACCTCAAGATTCTCTCAGTTGCTAATTGACTAAGAGGGAGAATGATGTCATGCAACAGGTGAAAGCCAGTGAGAGTTTCAGGAGCCATGTATTAAAAAGGGCCAAGTAGACAGCAAGTTTGAGGAAAAGGCCGAGCAGCCCTATATACCTCAATCTGGGCAGCTGAAAGCACACAACCCAGAGATGTCAGTTTCTGTGTCTAAGACTCTTAATTCAGGAAAACTGTTTTTCAAGTGGTCATTCATAAAGTCACATATCCTGACTTTCACATTATCACAGATTCCATTATTGTTTGTAAAATGCACAGATATGTCCTCAGGCAGTGAATTACTTAATGTGAAAATGCTCCCTGAACAATGCAAATCTTTGAACAAAAACCATTCCATTAGAACCTTGCATACATTTTTACAGAGGCCATCCATGATGTCATGTCAGCAAGTAGTCATCTTGTTGTAGGCCTTCCACAGAATGGAGAATTTTTCATACAACAAGAAGTAGGCAGAGAGATGTTGACAGAGATAGAAAGAGCTAGAGAGACATATTCAGAAATAGAAAGACCTGGTCTAACAGAAAGAAAGTTGTAAAGTGAGCAAGACTGAGAAACAGAGACTCCATTATATCTTTTCACTTTCACTGGCATACCAACCTCAAAATACAAACTCCTATAATATAACTCTATTAGGAATTATATTATCTAGTAAGGGCATAATACCTAACCCCTCCCAGACATTTCCTCACTGGGGACTAAACAAGTAAATAGATGAACTTCAAGGGGACATTGGAATTCAAATGACCATGAAGTGGAAGAAGATGGAGGGACTTCTAGGCTAAAAGAACATAATTATCCTGATAGATTGTCATTCAACACAATGAATGAAGTCCTAGGAACTTCTAAGGACTAAAGAACAGGACTGACAATCTCCTTTGTGGAAAATGTGGAATATTTCCTTAATGGAGTATTATTCAGCCAAGAAAATGACATCATGATGTTTTCAGGCAAATGGATGGAACCACGAAATTTCATCCTGGTTTATGTAACTAAAATGCAGAAAGACTAATATGGTATTTATTCACTATTAGGAGGTTTCCTAATAGTAGGGGATAAAATTCCAATAGGCTATGTATTGGAGCTAAGCCAGTCTTCCACTAGGGAGATTGGCTGGAAGTTAATTGACTTATAGAGCAGAACATCCTATGAAAATTTTAAAGCAACCCAGGCTGTTGTTATTAAAATATGTTTCTCTCTGTTCTCAACTGATAGATCAGTACCATATTCTTGCATCCAAAAAGATGCTTCCTTATGCAATAAATGGGATTGCATAGAGACCCAGAGTCTGATATTATGCAGAGAGAGAGACCTTAAATCACCCTGCTCTAAATGGTATTTCCCTATGAAATTCTCCATCCCCTCAGAGCTCTGGAAATCCTGCAGGAAAGGATGGAGTAAATGTCATAAGTAGAGGGAATTGAGGACACAAGAACAATTCCCTGAGAATCAGGCCACAGAGGAAGATGATGCAGTCAGGCTTGAGGAGTCCTGAGAAACTAGGGTCAGATAAAAGGAGAAGGAGGACCTCCCATATCAGGGATCTAGAGAAAGGCAATAGGTGTAGAAGAAGTAGGGTGTTTGGGAAGGGAAGGAGAAGAGGAGGAGGCAGCAGAGAGTACACAAGGTGAACAAATCATAATAAATTAATACATAAAAAACTGTGATCAAGGTAATCAAGTGTAGAATTCTTCAGGACTCATGGCTTCTTCTTGGGGGTGTTTCCAGGGTGTGACAAGGATGAAGTCAGTTTTCTTTAAGATACATGGCCTGAGACTCAGATCATGTTCCTATGAGTATATGAACAACACATACTTGAATTGAAGAATTTTAAAGAAAAAAAAATTAGTGTGATACATGGGTAGGAATTTGAACTTTGGAGAAATGGAAAAGGAGTGTAATGTATATTATATGAAATTCCCACATAAGCAATAAAAATATTATGTTGACAACTTTTACAATGAATTTTGACATTCAGAAAAGATTCCACTAAAGTAGGGCAGAGTTTGAATATGCCTTCCAGGAACTCAATAGATAGCAGAGAATCCTAGCCTTGTACTAGTGGTTATCCAGCTACCTCAGACCCCATGAGCTCAAGTGGCACCTCTGAATTAGCCATCCTGGTACTAACACTACGTTTAGAGGTTTTGTCTTGAGGAACACAGCAGGAAAAATAAAATAAAATAAAAGCTCATTGGTACTAGGCCTATAAAATGGTCCCATTTCTCTGTTCTGAAGGCCCAGTTTAAAATTTAAACCCCAGGACCAGAATTTGTTCCTCAATTAACACTGATTAGCACAAAGCTTCTGATCCAGGCAAGTCAGCCCAAGCAACCCTGCTCATAGAGGGTTGCCAAAACTAGTGTGAAACAGAACCAGCTGCCAAATAGTTTATTGCTACTCAGTTCTCTTTTTATACTCACTGGTCTTTCTGTGTTTCACTCATACCAGTCCCAGGAATTACCTGGTTTCCTTCTCATTTCACTGCTCTTAAAGACTCAATACCCCAGGGAACCCTAGACCATGACAGCCTATTATATCAATAAAAATGTGAATGTACATTCAGTGATATGCAAGTAACTGCTCAGTTCAAAGACACAACTTAGAAAATTTCAGATCTACAACCACAGTAGGAGACCACCTTGTCTTTACTGTTAATCTCACATCACTTTGAAGCTTCCTTACTTAAGAAGCTGTCCAATTAAATAAACATGAAACTTTCATTTCCTACCTGACATTGTCACAGAGGTAATCATGATTAAATGTTTGTTATCTGGATAAAAGGATGATATAATGGCTTGTTGGGTTTCATAAGAAAAGTTATATTTGCACAGAATCAGAGATACTGGACATTTTGGGAAGTTTGTTTTCTCATCTCCATGGAAACCTCAATGTTCTCTCAGGTGCTGAATGGCTGATAAGTGGAATAATGTTTAGAAACAGGTGAAAGCCAGTAAGAGTTTTAGGAACCAGTTATGAAAGGGACCAACTGGACAGCCTACATGCCTCAATCTGGGCAGTTAAAAGCACAAAACCCAGAGATGACAGTTCCTCTGTCCATGACTCTTAGTTCAGGAAAAGTGTCACTAGGGAAACTAGATAAAGGGCATAGAAGTAGAAGAAGGAGTCTTAGTGAGATGGGAAGGAGAAGAGGGAGGGGGCAGCAAAGGTGATTCATAGTGACCAAATCATAATGAATAAGTACACAGGAAAAACTGTGATCAAGGTGATGAAGGATAGACCTCTTCATGATTTATGACTTCTTCTTGGATACGGTTGCTGTGTGCAGCAAGGATGAACTCAATTTTCTATATAGAATGGACCAATTTCTTTCACCTGAAGGTCTAGGTATAACTGTAAACCCCAGGACCAGCAGTGTTCCTCACTGACTACTGAGCAGGACGTAGCTTGCTTGAGAGTAAGCCTGAGCAGCACTAAATACCTCAATCTGGGCAACTGATAGCACACAACCCAGTGATGACAGTTCCTGTCCAAGACTCTTTGTTAAGGAATAATGTCACATATTTCTTTCAAGAGGTCATTAATAAAATCCACTAGTATGTGAGCAAAATGTAATTATGACATCACTATGGTCTTATGACATCATAACATCGTAATGCTCTGATATTATCACAATGATTTTATGATATCACAATGCTATTATGACATCATATGGTATGCCATCACAAAATAATTATAACATCACAATAATAATATAACATAACAATGCATTTATATCATCACAATGCTATCATGACATCACATTATTTTTATCATATCACAATCATATTATGACATCAGAGTGCTATTACAACATTAGTGTGGAAATATATCACAATGGAATTTTGACTTCAAAGTGTTATTATGACCTCAATATACTACTATATCATCACAATGTTTTATGACATCACAATGATATCATGATATCACAATGGTATTATGACATCACAATAGTATGACATCATAATTCTATGATGACCTCCCAATTGTATTATGATATCACCATGCTATGATGACCTACCAATGTTGTCATGATATGTCAATGGTATATGACATCCTAATGTATTATAACATCACAATGCTATTATGATATCACTTTGCTATTATAACATCACAATGCTATTATATCTTCAAAATGATCTAACTTTTTAATGGTGCCATGACATCACAATAGTGTAATGGCTTCACACTGGTATTTTGTAGGTGATGTTTAATGGATACTATTGCTTTATCTTTTATTAATTATTGCTTGTTCTTAATCCTAAACAGCTGTATAACCAATCCACCACACAGAGACTGGGTTTATTTAGTTAAATAAGAAGACAATGCTGGTCAATAGTTACTCCCTCCTAAAACTTCAAGCCCTCATAGTTTCCTGTCATTTTACTTTTACCCAGTATACATGTTTTGTTTGTTTTTGTTGTTGCTGTTGTTTTTTTTTTGTTTTTTTTTTTTTTTTGCAGTCATTCTCTCCAGGCTGTTCCAAGATCTTCCTTCCAGCTCTGCTCTACAAGCTCTGTGTCCTTGCCCTCTCTCCTCCCACTCATTTCCTGTACTCTGTCATTTCCTATCACTCAACATTGTGGCAGTTGCTTTATTCTGGCTGTTTACACAAAGTTGAGACATAATGCTTAGAATAAGTATCACAATGTAATATCTGGATTGAAACCAGAGAGGGGAAGGTAGAAATCAGCTTATGAATGAAAAAGGATAAAGTGTATATATTTCAAAAGAACATTATACTAATAAAGTTATGAGAAATCACAATGCTATGATGACATCACAATCAGGTTATGACCTCAATATGTTATTATAATTTCACATGGATATTATGACATCAAAATGCTACTATGACATCACAATGTTATTATTAATTAACAGTGCTATCATGACTTCACAATGGTATTGTGAGATCACAATGCAATTATGACATCACAATGCTATTATGACATCTCAATGATGTTATGATATCTCAGTGCTATTATAACATTATAATGGTATTATGCATAGGAATCATGTCATGATATCCCAATGGTATTATGACATCACCATTCTATTATTACTTTGTATTGTGATTATGACATCACAGTGGAATTTTGAAATCACAATTTAATTATGATCTTAAAATGCTATTATATCACAATGGCATTTTGACATCATACTGAGAGTATGACATCACAAATTATTATGACATCCCAATGCTATTGTGATATGATTGTAGCATCTCATCACAGTGGAACTTTGACATCACAATGAAAAATAGTATTATGACATCACATTTCTCATATGACATCACAATGATATTATACTAATATGATATTATAATGCTATTATGACGTCACAATAATATAATTTATATCACAATGGTATGACATCACAAAGATATTTTTATTTCACAATGGTTTCACAATGTTCATATATCATCTCAATGCTATTGTGACATCACAATGATATAATGACATGACAATGGTATGACATCACAATGTTATTATGGCATCAAAATAGTATTTTTACTTTGCAGTGTTATTTTGACATCACAATATGCTATGATGACATCATTATTGTATTATGACATTACAATAGTATGACATCGAAATGCTATTACAATAGTTACCTATAACTCTCTGTGATGTTGGAACATCATCTTCAGCCTTTTGGCTCAGAATATTTGGCAGACATATATGTGAAGTAGGAGCTATTTAGGACTTGTTTACTATGTCTTGGAAGTGTCAAGCAAGGGTATGACATCTCAATGCTGTGATGACATTCCAATGTTATGATATCACAATTCTATTATGACATAACATTTGTAAGACACTTCAAATCTTTTATGACATGATTATGGTAGGACATCAAAATGGGATTTTGACATCACAATGCTATAACAACGTCACAATATTATTACTATAAAATAGTTTCATGACATCACAAGGGAATTTTGAAATCACAATGTTATTATGACACAACAATCAATTATGCCATCACAAAAGTATGATATCTCACTGCTATTAAAAAATCACAATGGTGTTACAGCATCACAATGCTATTAAATCACAATGCAATTATGACATCACAATGAAATTATGACATCATAATGGTATTATGACTTCACAATTTTATTGTGTCATCACTATGCTATTATAGTATCATTACATGATTGTGTTATGATATCACAATTATGACTTCAAACTGGTATGACTTCACAATGATATTAAGACATCACAATGCTTTATAACATGATTGTGGTATGACATCACAATGGAATTTTGACATTCCAAAGATTTTATGGCATCACAATGCTATTAAGACAAATCAATGCTATTATGACATCAAAAAGGTATTATGACATTACAATACTATTACATCACAATGCTATTATGACATGATCATGTAATGACATCACAATGGAATTATGACATTAAAACAATATGACTTCACAATGATATGACTTTAAAATGATAGTGTGTGATCTCAACGTTATGATATCACAAAGCTATTATGACTTCAAAATTGTGTGATATTTCAAAGCTATTATGAAAAACAATAATATGACATCACCAAGCTATTATGACATCACCATGTTCATATAACATCACAATGAAATGATGACATCATATCCTATAATATCACAATGCAATTATGACATCACAATGATATTTTATCATCAAAATGCTTTTTGTCATCACAATGGTATTATGACATCAAAATGGTATTCTGAATCCACAATATTATTACGACATCAAAATGGAATTATGACATCACAAAAATATCATGATATCACTAGGCTATTATGACATTACAATGCAATAATGAAATCATATGATATAATATCATAATGGAATTATGAAGCCTCTATGCTATTATGATATCCCAATGTTATTAGAGATCACAATGGTATTCTGACTTCACAGTGGTATTATGATGAAACAATATTGTTAAGACATCACAGTACTGTCATTTAATTACAATGGTATTATGACACTACAACTCAATTATGATGACACAATGCTATAATGAAATCAGAATGCTATTATGATTATACAACCAGGTGATTTCACAATGGTATTAACATATTACAATGCTATGATGATATCACAATGTTGTGACAACATCACAATACTATTATTTCATCACAATGCTTTGATTATATCACAGTGCTATTATGACATCAAAATGGCATTACAACACCACAATACTATGATGATATCACACTATACTCATGACATCACAATGGTGTCATATCACTATGGTATTATGACACACCAATGGTATCATAACATCACAATACTATTATGATATCACAATTGTATGACATGTCAGTTCTACTATGACATCACAATGATAAGCTATCACAATGGTGTTATGCCATCACAATGATATATCACAGTGTCTTTATGATATCAAAATGCTATTATTATATCCAAAAGCTGTTATGACATCACAATGCTATTATGACATCATAATGGTATTACGACATCACAAAGGCTTTATGACATCACAATGCTCTGAGGCCATCACAATGTGATTATGCTATCACAATGACATTCTGACAGCAAAATTCATCATGATATCCTGCCACAGACTGGCCCAGTCAGGTGCCCCTCATCCCTGGAAAAATCAGGGGTTCAGATATCAAGAAGGCACAGGTAGGTGAAATGACAGAGACCAGACCAGGTAGTTGGTTTGGATCTACTGCAATTTACTGAAGTCAAGCTAGCACTTATATAGTGATTATATAAAGAAGCACCTGAAGTTGACATATTTCCCGGAGCATTCAGACTTTTTACCAACAATACAAAGTTTACATTTTAACTGAAAGAGTAACCTGGTAAAAGCAGTGTCTACAAAAATCTCAGCCCAACAGCCTCTTAAGCAGAGCAAACATAGAACTAGTGGTGTTTACACAGTTTACACCTAATTAGTGAGTGGAAGGCCAGGAGCTGTCATTGCCCTCTGAACCAAGTCAGCTAAAGATTTATAACATCCCCCCCCTTAGAGTTAAGCATTGAGGGGAATTCCTCCTGTTTGTCATACTAAGGATTTACAATCTTTCCGTAGAGATCAGATGCTTGAGCTAGCTTGTATGTAAAACTTATACTATAATAGAAAACTCTCCGGCCTTCTATGTTTGCCTATCTTCTTTTGCCTCATCATAAACATCTGTGTCAGGTAATGGTTTTGTAGTAGTTTAATGCAGTGGGAATATCCAGAGCATTTATCCTAACAGATTCTGATTAAATATTTTCTTTAGAAAGCCCTAAAACTTTTGTCCCTCTATTACCTACAATGTTTGGTTTTTCCACAAGCAATTCCTGATGCTGAATCTGATTTATTACCTCTCCTAAAATTTTATTTTCCATTTACTCTTATTTGCTAAAGCTTTTAGTAATCTATTAGCAATATGTTTCCTTGGATAGTTAATTGTACTGTTCCAAGAATCATAGAGAAACAGCAAAAAAGCTCATCAATCCAATCCTGTAACTAAGTAAGCGTGGGGCTTTCAGAATATGTCTTTTGGCTTAGATGCTCATGTTAGGGTTCTTTCTAGGGACCTCTAGGAAGCTGATTCCCATAGAAAACATGTCTTCCTCTGGTAGCACAATCTATTGATATGCTACACTGATGACACTGGAGACGGTGTAGCAATATCCCAATGTTATTCTGACATCTAATACTATTATTACATGATTGTTTTATGACATCACAAAGGAAATTTGACAATGCTATTATGACAGCACAATGTTCTTATAACATCACAATGCTATTATGACCTCCAAATATTATTATTACATCACAGTCATATGACATCAAAATGATGTTATGACATCACAATGCTATTATGGCTTCACAATGCTACTATGATATCTCAATGCTATTATGACTTCACAATGATATGAAATCAAAATTTTATTACATCATAAAGGTATTATGACATCATAATACTATTGTGACATCAAAATGTTATGACATCCCAGTGGTTTTAAATTTCAGTATGTTATTATGACATCACAATGCTATTATGATATCACATTTTTACTATGACATCACAATGCTTGATGAAATCACAATGCTCTTACGACATGATTGTTTTATCATATCACAATGGAATTATTACATTACAATGCTATTATGATTTCACAACAGTATGACTTTCCAATGATATTAAGACCTCTCAATTCTATTATGACATTACAATGCTCCTATGACATCACAATGCTATTATTATATATCAGTGTTGTTAGCACATTACAGGATAGGAAATCACAATACTATTTCGACATCACAAACTTATTTTGACATCACAATTCTACTATGACATTACAATATTATGACATACCAATGGTATTATGATTTCACAATGTGATTATGACATCACATTGCTATCATGACTTCGCAATGGTATTTTGACATGATGGCGTTCTGAGATCACAATAGAATTTTGAAATAAAAAAGCTATTATGACTTCACAACAGTAAGACTATACAATGATATTAGGACATCCAATGCTATGATGACATCACACTGTTATTATGACATCACATTGTGATCATGGCATTAAAATTTATCATGACATTCCAATGCTATTATGGTATCACAATGGTTAGGTGTTGATTTGCTGAGAGGGAGAAAGATGTCATGAAACAGGGGAAAGACAGTAAGAATTTCAGGAGCCAGTTATTCTAAGGGCCAAGTGCACAGCCTGCTTGAGAGAAAGGCTGAGCAGCCCTGCATGCTTCAATCTGGGCAGCTGAAAGCATACAACCCAGAGATTACAGTTTCTGTGTCCGAGACACTTAGTTCAGGAAAAGTGTCACATATTTCTTTCAAGTGGTCATTAGTAAATTCCCATGTACTTGACATGTGACTTTCATATTATCACAGAATTCAACATTTTTTAAATGCACAGATATGCCCTTAAACAAGGAATTACTTCCTGAGAAAAACTCTTCCTGACCAAAATTTTAAACAAAAGCGTTTAATGTGGACCTTGCTTATATTTTTACAGAATCCATCCTGGATGTCACATCAGCAAGCAGATAATTTGTTGTAGTCCTTCCTGAGTACTGAGATCTTTACATACTGAACCACAAGCAACAGGCAGCTATATCATATATGGGAGGAAATTCCATACTGACTTGAAGATCAGATATTTACAACAGGGCTGACCAGACTGAAGAGTGCCCAAAACCAACCAATTATTTTAAAAGTTAAATACTTCATCCAATCATGAGTTGCCAAGACTGCAATGTCTGAAAATTCCTGCCCTTTGTATCTTAAAAACCCAAGTGTCTCCCAGTACCACTCCTTGCTGACTAGCAGGGGTAAACCCATTGCGCAATGGTCAAAATAAAACTCCTGTGATTTTGCATCCATGATTAGTCTCTTGAGTTCTCTTCATACCTTCTGGGAAATTAGGCTCATGCTGGGCCTAACCACCCTATCAGAGAACTAGAGATAGGTCATAGGGGTGGAGGGGTAGAGGGGTAGAGGGGTAGAGGTCATTGGGTGGGACTTCAAGGAGAAGACGCAGGGCCAACAGTCTTGATACAAATTGAACAGTATGTAATAAATAATTATATAAGAAAAACTGTGATCAAGGTAATGAATTATAGAGCTATTCAGGAGTGATGGCTATTTCTTGGGGGTGGTGCCATTATGCTGCAATTATGAATTCACTCTTCTTTAAGTGATATGGACCTGAGACTCTGATCATGTTCTAATTAGTTTATGAACAATACTTACTTCAACTGATGTATTTTAAGTCATTAAATTTTAGTGTGACACATGGGTAGGAACTTGAACCTGGGAGCAATGGAAAAGGAGTGTAATGCATAGTATATGAATTTCCCACATAATCAATAAAAATGATATGTTGACAACTTTTACACTGAATTTTAACCTGGAGAACAAATTCTGCTAAAGGAGGGCAGAGTTTGACTTTGTAAGGCATGCTTTCTAGGAACTCATTATGCCGCAGAGAATCCTAGACATGAACTAGTGGTTACCCAGCTACCTCAGACCTCATGAGCTCAGGTGGCACCTCTGAACAAGCAGTATGGCACTCACACTACATTTGGAGGTTTTGCCTGGAGGACCACTGCAGGAAACACTTCTGCTCTTGTGTCTTAGGCATATAATGCAGACATATTTCTCTGTCCTGAAGGATTAGTTTGAACTGTAAACAAAGACAAAGAGAATTGCTCACTGACTACTGAGTAGGGAACACTGACAATTGAGCCATGTCAGCCAAGGCAACTATGCTCATAGAGGGTTGGCAACCCTAGCTTGGAACAGTGCTTGGGCCTGCCAGCAGAGTCAAACGGTCTTGAGTTATGAGTGAGGATTAAAATAAATAAACTAATATACAACACATGGGACTTTTCTGAGAGAGGCTCTAGTGGACTCAACCAACAGCCTGGCTTTATTGCAGACTGCTTTTAAGCCAGAGTAAAAGCAGTTCAGCACAATGGGTTAAAATCACAAGGAGGTGAAACAAGAGGTTTGATTTTGACAAGCTATCCCACCTACTGCCACAAACAAAAGGAGATAGACTTGGACATTCTTCCCTGACTTCAGTGAAGGCCTGGTAAAACAAGTCTTTCTGCTGAGATTTAAATATCAAAGCAACTGCTAGAAGAGTAGTTCCCAACAGAAAAGCACCAGCTGTCAAATCGTTAATTGCCCCTAATTTCTCCACTTAAACTCAAAGATATTTCTCTGCTTAAGCCAAACCAGTCCCAGGAATTACCTGGTTTCATTCTCTTTTCCCTACTCTAAAGACTCAATACCCCAGGACACATCAGGCCCATCCTGCCTATTATATCAAAAAGAATGTGAAGGTATATTAGTGAGGACTCAAGTAATTGCTCAGTTCTAAAGAACCTAGGAAATTTCAGAACCAAGACCACAGTAGGAGACTACATTGTCATTTGGTACATCCCCCTTAATCCCACATCATTTGAAGCTTCCCTATTATGAAGATGAACAATGCAATAAACAGTAAAGTTTCATTTCCTACCTAACATTGTCACAGAGGTAAACAGGAGTAAAGGTGTGGAATCTGGATAAAGGGATGCCATAAACACATGTTGGGTTTCACAAGAAAAAAGTTACCTGTGGCACACTATCAGAGGTACTGGACATTGAGGAAAGTTTGTTTGCTCATCCCCTCAAGATTCTCTCAGGTGCTGATTGGCTGAGACAGAGAATGATGTCATCCAACAGGTGAACTAATGAGAGTTTCAGCCCTAAATGCTTCAATCTGGGCAGCTTAAAACACAAAACCCAGAGATGTCAATTCCTATGAGCAAGACTCTTAGGTCAAGAAAAGTCTCATATATTTCTTTCAAGTGTTTATTAATAAAGTCACAGGTCCTTTACCTGTGAGTTTCACATTATGACAGATTCCATTATTAGTTGTTAAATGCTCACATATGTCCTCAGTCAGTGACATACTTAAGCTCCCTGACCAAGGCAAATCTTTTAACAAAAAGCTTTTAATTGGGATCTTGTGTTCTGCCCAGTTCACAAACCCCAAAAACCAGGAATAAACAGACTCCACTGTAAATACATGAGGTTCTTTTTATTACAAATTACCAGCTGCCACTTGGGCCCACACCTCGCACTGCTGAAGTGGCAGGAGCTGAGTGAGCAGTGCCCAGGTTAGTTGGGTGATTTAAAGATTATGGTCCATCCCAACATGCCCAAGGGCAGGGACAATTCCTGCCTGGCAAGCATCTATTGGTCAAAGTGCTATATTTTTAATTGATTGGCTTTAGGAAGGTCCCCAGACCATAATGACCTGGTGTGCCTCCCTAGGGGTATGGGCCAGTTTCCTAGCAATTGTATCTCTAGTGGGTGAGGAAAGAATGCAATAAGGTGGTCCTTCACCTTAGGACATGACTAGACTTCTCCACCCACCTAATTCAGTTTTTAATTAATAATAGCTGCTAATTTTTAATGTTTTGGTCTCCCATTTCCACCTTTTCCACGACCCCTTATATTCTATAGATTTAACTTTTTACAATGGGCTTTCTTTCTGAAAGCCATTGAGTAATTGAAAATACAAGTCCCAAAGATAAAAATAAAAATGAGTAGGGGGTCCATTCAGGCTAGATATAGATGTAGTAAGCCACAAAGAAATATTATTGTTTTTCTCTATTGTCTCTATAGGCTTTTAGCCCAGTTGCTGCAATATTAGTTTCCATTTCAGCTGATGCCCAAGATAATAGCTAATGTCAGGGAGCCCCTTTGACTTAGCATTTCAGCATGCAAGGTGGGATTTGGGGCTGGAGGTCCATCTTCTGGAGCTTCTTCAATCTGACAATTGGACCAGTGGCATCAGGGACTAGGGAGGTTGAAATGCCAGTCAAAGCCTGGGCAATGGGGCATTCCCAAGCATCTGGTTAGTTGATCCACCCAAAGAGGCAGGGAGCAATCATGTCAGTTTCCAGGAATTCCAGATTTCAGCTTGCAGTCCATAGCTGATCCCGGAACAGAGTCAAACATGAAAATATGCTGAGACAAATTCAGACTGGAGACAGAAGTTAAAAGGTATCTATTAAATGGAAAAGACCAGGGAAAATCTCATCTGTGATCCTTTTGAGGTATGCCAGATCCAGGCCACATTCTGAAACTCATATGATTTTTTTTTTGCATACAAAAGAAAATATATATTTAAAAAAAAAACTTAGAAAAGTAACATATCAGCAAATTGAACATAATAACATTTTGAGAGTAACAGGTAAAACTGCATCACACTGAATGAGTAGCAGTTAGCTGTTTGTTTTATAACCTTTATAAACTACTTAAGTGTGTCCACGGTAACATTTCTTCTGTGGGCATAGCTGTTGGTAATCAGCTATGAATGGAGCTTGGCCATTTTTCATACATTCAGCATCCACTTTAAGCCCCCATCTCCATGTTCACACTGGAAAGTTAGGCAGAAATACATTACTGGCTTTAGTGCTAAACCCTGAATACTTGGATTTTTCTTTATAAAGTAACTAGAAGGAATAGGTTTAATATAATCCTGTGTCAAAGTCTACCCCAGAAATGGCAAATATTAAGAATACTATACTAAAGGCTATGGCTCTGGGTAAGATATACACATTAAACATATTTTTAATGTGATGAGAAGCACCTTTAAGTCTATCTCCAGAAGACAAAGGAAGTTAAAATCTTAAGCTGGTGACTGAAACATAAGCAGCCAGTGCTCCATCTACTTATCAGAACTCTATTGATCAATTGCAAAACTCTGAACTTCTAAAATTTTATAACATAAGCACAAGAGTAGCAAAGTGGGGAGAGAAATCTAAAGTATCTCCTATTTTTAATATGCTTTAAAATATTTTATATCATTATAAGTTATATTTATATGCCTTAAATAATTTACTTAAGACTCTCTAATCTAGAGTCTCACAGCAGTGTGATGCAGCCATGATCATTCAGGCCTTTACAGCCATTGAAGCAGGACATTCTCCCCAAGCATGGTTGGATACCATAAAAAGCTAAAATGTTATGCTCAGGATGCGAGGCTAAGCACTGCACTCAGGGTCAGCCACTTTGGACCCAGAGAAGAGCATGTCTGATTGCATGCGGGTTGATGCCCCAGGTCCCGCCTCTGAGAAAAAGGTATCGGACGGGTCTGATGCTCTTTGGGTGGATGACACCTAAATGAACATCGGTACAAAGTCCCAATTTATTTCTAATATCAGAGATCAGACCTCTACTCTTGCCTGATGCGTCTAAAACAAAAAGGGGGAACTGTAGAGAGCTGAGGAATGCTATGCCTTAAAGATGGAGCTGGTTTCCACCTTCCACCTTCCCGATGGTGAGTGCTCTCTGTCACAAACAATTCCACATTTGGCTAAGGCTGAGGATCTGGCTTGCTTCCATGTATGTGGACCTATCTGCATTGCCCACGTGGCACGCCTGGGTTGGCTACCCAGAGGCTATTTAAGCTTTGTGCTGGCTTTCCCCAGGGTCCCAGGATTGTTCAAGGTTCCTGAATAAACTGCATTGAAAAAAAAAAAAAAAAGACTCTCTAATCTTTTTTTTTGCATTATTAATCCTGAAACATTTTCCCAAACCAAATAACAGCACTCTTTAGATTTTTACAACCTAAACTATATCCTCAGACTCTACATAACCTTCATATTTGTTATCCATTTATATTTCCAACATAAAATCCACAGGCAACTAACTTGAATCTGGTGAGCAAGGTAAACCTGTTTTTTTTTTGTTTGTTTTGTTTTGTTTTTGTTTTGTTTTGTGTTTTTTTTTTCTTTTCTAAATAAGAGATCTAGTACCAAGAAGTTTTAACTAGCTAATGAACTGATCAATGAGTTAACAGTGGATCTAATTGTCTGCTCTTTAACTCCAAAGCTACCATTAGCTTAGCATAGCTGTCAAGGTGATCAGAGACCTGAGAAGGGGAAATTAAAAGATAAATAAATATACCATTCCATGTGCCAATGAAATTGACAGAGATGACTAGTTAGTCCATCACCTAGGCAGTGTCCCTGGCTCCTGTGTCTCACAGCATCATGAGCAGAGGCAGTTCAGCCAGGCATAGATGAGAGACTGCTTCTGTGGAAAGAGGAACATGAGAGATTGACCACACCTTGCCTTTCATAATGTGAAACGATAGCTCTCCAGGTGTCTGCAGCTTTGTCCAAAGTTTAGGCTGGGCCCTAGCAGTGGGCCAGTTGAGGCAGTATTGCCAAGTGGTTAGAATGCCACAATCTGGAGTCACCATCAGATGATGTCATGTCCAACTCTTCTTGGAGACCTTGGGGGAGCTGCTGCCACGATTTTGGGACTCTGTCACAATAAGCTTACACATGTTAAAGTGCTTATTCATCAGATCTCTGAGAAGCTTGAGGGCCAGCATATCTGATTTATTCTTTGTCTTTATCATCTGCTCTAAACTGTGTCCTATAAAATAGAATGCTATAATCTCTTATTTTGGCATATTTCTAATAGGCATGTTTTAGAACTATATTTTAAGTAGCGTAGGTTTTATAGGCAAAGCAAAAACAAGTTACATTAATACAAAAATAAGTTCTGAAACTGCCAATTTTCCCCCCAAAATTACTTCCCTGTAGTAGATATGATAGTCCAAGGTCACATAAACAAACTCTAAGGAATTTAGAACAAGTTTTAAGGAACTTTGTGAAACTTTCTCTTTTTTCTGTGGCAAGGTGAAGACCAGGGTGGTAACATGTTTTTCCATAAACAAAACAGCTTAACAAGCAACCAGCTCTCCACAAGATACATTGAAAGCTGTAATTTTCTCAATTAGTGCAAACCATATCACTTAGTTTCATTTAGTAAAATAAATAAATAAAAAGTTTTTTGTTCTCCCCCAAAGGATCGAGAAACTTTCAAATTTTCTGTTAGATTACCTAAGATCATTGCCATACCAAAATGCCTGATAAACTTTAAACTTTATAGCCTTAAACATTTTCTAAAACCTGTTTTTGCAATATCAAAATAAAGTACCCCTTTTGTAGAAGAGAAGTCACAAAGCCTAACCATAATTTTAAAAGTCAAAACCAGATTTTAAAGCCATAATTCACCAGTGAAAACAATCCAATCTATAAAGCCAATAACAATTTAAAATAATGCATCGCATCATTTTAATCTAGAAGGAAATATGTGACTACCAAGATGGCGGTCACAGGTGACATTACATTTTATGAGGCTTATTTTAAGATGGCAGAGTCATACCACGTGGCAACCTATATTGTTGCCTCTAAACATAATGCATTTATAAACCTTATAAAAACATAGGCACAAATATACATTTTAAACAAGTTTGAATGTAATCTTTAAATATACCCAAACATTTTTTATTGTATTAACGATGACCTACAGATCATGAGATTAGTCAAAGACAAACATGATGGCCAAACTTACAAACACAAATGAATATTGCACAGACATTGAGAACAAAATAAATAAATAGATAGATAGATAGATAGATAGATAGATAGATAGATAGATAGATAAAACACTCACCAGCTGGCAAAATTTCCTGGGACCAAAACTGATTCTTCTGAGGTAGGCCTAACATACTGATTCTTCCTTCTGCTATATCCAAGTGGATGCAGGAGGCATTGGTTCTGATGCCCCAGGCAACACCAAGAGTGGGATATTGTCCCAGGAGACACCTAGTTGTGCTCACTAGGACCAGGTTGTCTGGACCTGTGAGAGCAGGCCTTCTAGAGTTTACAGTGTAGAGAAGTGACCTTGCCCTACCTGGAGCCATGAGTACAATGTCACTGTACTTGCCATGTTGGACAAGGTGACTGTGCTCCACCATGTTGGAAGTGTGTCTGCCAAAGGTCTAACAATTCCACTCCCAACAGACATACAAACAAAACAAAACAGCAACAACAAACAACAACAACAAAACAGACTAGAGAGATTACCCACCAAAATACTGATGAAGCCAGAGGCATCCACCTGAACTTCAGCAGCTGTGACCATCAGTGCTTCCACATTGATCATGTCTTGTTACCTTAATACTGACATCCTGAGGCCTGAGAAATTTTCAGAATAGAGTACAGAAAGTACTGCACACACAGACATTGCACAGAAACATTTAGACACTTACTGCCAGCATAAAAAACCTCTGGGTCAGGTTCCTGCAGTCTTGGGATCACAGACATTCAGAAATGTTCTGCCCAGTTCACGAACCCCAAAAGACCAGGAATAAATAGACTCTGCTGTAAATTCATGTGGTTCTTTTTATTGTAAATTACAGGCTGCAGCTTGGGCCCACACCCCCCACTGCTGAAGCAGTGGGAGATGAGCGAGCTGTGCTCAGGGTAGTTGGGTGATTTAAAGATTATGGTCTCTCCCAGCATGCTCAAGGCAGGGCAATTCCTGCCTGGCAAGTATCTATTGGTCAAAATGTTACATTGTGAATTGATTGGATATAGGAAGTTCTCAGACCATAATGACCTGGTTTGCCTCCCTAGGGGGATGGGCCAGTTTCCTAGCAATTGTATCTCTAGTGGGTGGGGATAGAATGCAGTAAAGTGGTCATTCCCCTCAGGGAATGAGTAGCCACCTAATCCAGGCTTTAATTAATAATAGCTGCTAATAATTAATCTTTTGGTCTCTCACTTTTTTTATATTTTTACAGAGACCATCCAAGATGTCATGTTGGTAAGCAGTCATCTTGGTGTAGTTCTTCAGCAGAACTAAGAGCTTTTCATACTGAACCACAGGTGGCAGGCAGAGAGATGGAGACAGAGAGAGACAAAAAGAGAAAGAGCTAGAGAAAGAGATTCAGAAATATTAAGACCGACACCGACAGAAACATTGATATAAATTGTCCTAGACCAAGGGACAGAGATTCCATTTGGTTTGTTCACTTATTGGTATATCCTCCTCTAGGCACAACATTTTATAGTATAACCTCAAAAGGAATTATATGTTTTTAATATTTTTTCATTTTAATTTTTATTAATTATACTTTATTCACTTTGTATCCTCCCATCAACCCCTCCATCCTCCCTTCCTAAACCTACCATCTCTTGTCCTTGTCTACTCATGCCCTTCCCCATATCCACTGATAGGAGAGGTCTTCCACTCCTTCATTCTGATGCTACTCTGTAAGATATCAGGAGTGGCTGCATTGTCTTCCTCTGTGGCCTGATAAGGCTGCTCCCACATCACAGTGTGGTTTTCAAAAAGCAGGCCAACCACTTCATGTCAGAGGCAGTGCGTGTTCCTACTACTATGGAACCCCCTTGGACAGTGAACTGCCATGGGGTACATCTATGCAGAAGATCGAAGTTATCTCCATCCATGGTATTTGGTTGGAGTATGAGTCTCAGGAAAGATCCCTGTGCTCAGATTTTTTGGTTCTGTTGCTCTCCTTGTGGAGCTCCTGTCTTCTCCAGATCATACTATTTCTGACTTCTTTCATTAGATTCCATGCACTCTGCCCAAGAGTTTGCATAAGTCTCAGCATCTGCTTTGATAGTCTGCAGTGGTGAGCCTTTCAGAGGCCCTCTGTGGCAGATCCTAACATGTTCCCTGTTTTCTCCTTCTTGTGATGTCCATACTCTTGCCCTTTCTGGATGGAAATTGAATATTTTGGCTAGAGTCCTCTGTTGTAATCGACTATTAATATTTACTATTAAAAAAAGGGGCAAGCCAAAGAATAGCCAAAACCAATGCAAAAATCTAGGTTGAGGAATCCCAGGATATACTTAATGCTAAGTGTAAGAGAGTTTATATGCTAACGCTAAGAGAGTATATATAAAGTGCAGCTATAAAGGCATAACTGTCCACTCTGTATAAATAAGGGGCAAGCCAAAAAACAGCCACTATTAATTTAAAGCCTAGGTACAAGATGTCTAGAGTATGCTTAAATGCTAAAGGTAAGAGGGAGTTTAAATAAAGTTTGGCTATAAAGGCATAACTGCCCATTCTATATAAACAATGGGATAGGATAAATAGCTATAACATATATAAAAATCTAGGGCTAAACCTCAAAACAGGTATAAAATACCTACAGTGTGCTTATATTCTAAATTAAAAAGGAGTTTATATAAAGTTTACTTAAAACATGTGTTTTCTATTGCTCAAGGCAACCAGCTTGTCTCTCTAATGGGAGGTTTCTCTAGGGAAATAGGTAGCAGGTTGACCTAATACAATAGGCATGCTAGAGCCCCCCAAAATATTTTAATCTATCTAACCTTGTTTTGATTTCGACATGATAATGATTGTATGTTCAACAATATGGTACCTTATATTGCTGATCCCTTTACATGGGAACAGCTCTGAAACTGAATGAGACATAAAAATATGTGTCTCCAGCCAAAACTTCAACAATACTTGGCCAATAAATTCTTGGCTATAATATCTTTAACATGTGTTATGCTAACCTTTTAATTGATATAGATTAAATTGGTTTACAGTTCATTTTCATCCTGCACATCTCATATATTTATAATTTTAAAACTCCGTAATGCTTGTGAGAAATTATATGTTTACAGAACAAAAGAACTAGAGGACAGAGATGCTGGATCAAAGCTAACAATCATTTTTCAGCATGTTAAGACGTTGACACATCTGTTCCAGCATATTGCATGTTCACCTGCCTCAACATTAACTGCTGTTTCTCATCAAAGCCTGCTCCCAAAAGAACTTTGAAGAAAGGTACTAATTTTAACTGGACCACCATTTTAGACTGTTCCAAAAAGGACTTTTATTAAGACTGAAATTTCTCAACATTCAAATGTTATTGGACCACAAATGTTATTGCTTACTTAATTAACCATTTTTATTTGGGCCCACTACAGGATTTCTACATGTCCACAATGTCAGCTAGAAGAAACTCAGGAGAATGGTGTCCAATTTCCTTTAAAAGGGGTTGGGTATGTTTTTGGTTGTTTGCTATGTCTACAAAATTTTATTGTCATTGGGAGATGTTTATTATTAACAGTCTTATTCAAAGTAAAACAAGGAATATACAGAGATATTTTATAGAAATAGAAAAAGGGTAGATTATTGAATCTATTCAATTTAAGATTTTATTTGTTACTCCCAAATACGGTTAATTTTAACTCTGGTATAGGATTTTGCATATTGATGCAAAAATAAGTATTTTTACTACATTGGTATAAGCTTTACTATATTGATAGAAAGTCAAGATTATTTCTAATACTTTTAAACTACTATTAAAAGGTGATTAGGACATTGGGTATGCAAGTTAATTGTTATTATTCAACTCATAGTCATGTCAGACACTAGTCTAATTTATCACAGGAGTATACATCATAGGTTTAACAGATATGATTTTGTATACAAAGCAATTACATAAAGATAGGTAGACTTCAAAAACTTCAGAGACCTATAGAATATGGAATTTAAAATGTTCCTACTATTTTAAAGATTCTTTGACAATGAGACAAGTCATTTCCTGGTAGCACCTCACCTACCTATAATGAGCATTGAAGAACTTCCATATGGAGATGGCTTCAAATGTGGCAAACAAGCTGCTCAGGTAAAGAAAATACCCTCATTTTACAACAGACAAATTCTGCCTCAAATGGGCAAGCTTAAATGCAGGACAAGTCAACTGCCGAACTCTGCCAAGATAGAGTAAGCAAGTCCTAAATAGTTCCTGCTTCATGTATATGTTTGTCAAAATATTATAACCACTTACAACAGTTCTCCCTCTTGATTAATTTTTACTTGTACAGATTTTAGTAGGTTTATCCTATATTATATCTCTATACTCATTTTATAATATAGGATAAACCTAATAAAATCTGATATTGTATTGATAAACCTAATACAATAGGCATGCTAGAGCCCCCAAAATATTTTAATCTATTCAACCTTGTTTTGATTTTGACATGATAATGATTGAATGTTCAACAATATGGTATCTCTTTATGAATGAGTATAGAGATATAATATATCTCTATATTATATCTTTCTCGGATAGCTCACTTCCACTTCCCAACATTTACCAGAAACTTTCATGACTTCCTTGTTTTTTATCGTGAAATAATATTCCATTGTGTAGATGTCCCAAAATTTCTGTATCCATTCTTCAGTTGTGGGGCATCTGGGTTGTTTCCAGGTTCTGGCTATTACAAATAAAACTGCTACAGACATGGTTGAGCAAATGTCATTATTGTGTACTTGAGAATCTTTTGTTTATATGCCTATGAGTGGTATAGCTGGATTTAGAGGAAGCCCTATTTCTAGTTGTCTCATAAAGTTCCAGATTGATATCCAGAGTGATTGTACAAGGTTACATTCCCACCAGCAGTGGTACAAGAATACATTCCCAACAGCAGTAGAGAAGGGTACCCCTCTTCTAAACCTCTCCAGCATTTGTTGTCACTTGAGTTTTTGATATTGGTCATTCTTATGGGTATAAGATCTCAGGGTCATTTTGATTTGCATTTCCCTGAAGGCTAATGATGATGAGTATTCCTTTCAGTTTTTATCTGCCATTTGATATTCCTCTATCAAGAATTCTCTGTTTAGATCTGTTCCCATTTTTTTAATTGGATTACTTGATTTGTTGATTTTCAACTTCTTTAGTTCTTTATATATACTGGATATTAACCCTATGTAACATAGAGGCTTGGTGAAGAGTCTTTCCCAATCTGTTGGCATTTTTGTTTTGATGACAGTATCCTTTGCTTTACAGAAGCTTTTCGAAAGTTTCGTGAGGTCACATTTACTGATTTTTTGCTCTTAGAGCCTGTGCTGTTAGTGTTCTGTTCAGGAAGTTGTCTCCTGTGCCAAAAACTTGAAGGTTCTTCCCCAATTTTTCTTCTAACTGATTTAATTTGTCTGGTTTTATGTTGAGGGCTTTGATCCACTTGGACTTTAGTTTTTTGCAGGGTGATAAGAATGGATCTATTTGCATATTTCTACATTTAGACATACAGTTAGACCAGCAGCATTTGTTGCAGATACTATATTTTTTTCAATTATATGCTTTTGACATCTTTGTAAAAAATCAGCTGTCCATAGTGTGTGGTTTTTCTCTTTGGTTCTATTGATCTACCATTCTGTTTTTATGCCCATACCATGCAGTTTTTATTACTATTGCTCTATAGTACAGCTTGAGATCTATGATGGAAATACCTCCAGAAGATCTTTAATTGTAGAGGATTGTTTTATAAATTCTGGGTTTTTTTATTTTCCATATGAAATTGAGAATTTTTCTTTCAAGGTCTGTAAAGAATTGTGTTGTTAATTTGATGGGAACTGCATTGAAACTATGGATTGCTTTTGGTTAGGTGACCAGTTTTACTATGTTAAGCCTGCCAATCCAGGAACAATCCAGAATTTCCAACTTCTTATATCTTCATCTAAGTCTTTTCTACATTCTTTAAATTTTTTTTTCATACAAGTCTCTGACTTGCTTGGTTAGGGTCACAACATGTTACTTTATGTCTTTGACCAAATAAAGGAACACATCAAAGATGTCATCCACTATGACCAAGTAGGCTTCATCCCAGTTATGCAGGGGTGGTACAATGTATGGAAATCCATCAATGTTATCTACCATATTAACAAAATGAAAGAAAAATAGCTCGAGACAATCTCCTTAGATCCTGAAAAAGCATTTGAGAAAATCTAACATCCATTCATGTTTAACCTGTTGAAAAAAGCAGGGATACAAGGCACATATCTAAATATACTAAAGGGAATATACAGCAAGACTATAGCCAATATCCAACTAAACTGAGTTATACTTTAAGCAATCCCATTGAGGCTGACCACTCTCACCATATCTCTTCAACATCTCTGGAATTCCTTGTTAGAGAAAGAGACAATTGAAGTAGATCAAGGAAATATAAATGTGAAATGAACAAGTCCAAGTATCACTATTTGCAGATGATATGATGATATACCAAACTGAACCCAAAAATTCTACCAGGGAATTGTACACCTGATAAATACCCTAATAAATGTGGCTGGACACAAAATTAACTTAAAAAAAATCAGTAGCCTTCCTGTATAGAAAAGACAAAAGAGCTAAGAAAGAAATTAGGGAAACAAAAGAAATTATATAATCTAACAAGGCCATACCTCCTTAACCTTCCTAGACATTTCCTCACTGGGGATTCTGCGTGGAAATAGAAGAGCTTCAAGGGAACATTGCAATTAAAATCACCAGAAAGTAGAAGAAGATAGAAGGAACTTCTAGGCTCAAATAACATAATTATCCTGATAGTTTGTCATTCAATACCATGATTAAAGTCCTTGCAAATTCTGATGACTAAAGAACAGTACTGACAATCTCCTTTGGGAAAAAAATAGAATACTTTCATAAGGGAGTATTATTCAGCTAAGAAAATGACATTGTGATACTTTCAGATACATGGATGGAACCAGGAAAATCATTCTTTGTGAAGTAACTAAAATGCAGAAATAAAAATATGGTTTGTATTTACTTATTGGGAGGTCACCTAATAATGGGGAAATAGTTCCAAATGGCCATTATTGTGACCAAATCAGGCTGATAGACTAGGATGAGAAGAATGGAGAGCAAGTCCTCCCCTATCAGTGGACATGGAGAAAGGCATGCTTGGACAAGTGGGAGGAAGATGGGTTTGGGAGGGAAGAAGTTATAGTGGTATACAAAGTGAATAAAGTGTAATTGATAAACATTAAAATAAAAAAATGTTAAAAAATATAATTCCCTTTGGAGTTATGTTCTTAGAGGTCCTACTTTGAAGTTGATATGCCAATCATATCAACTTTTTGAAAGTTACCAAAAAAATGGAGTCTCTGTCTTTAGGTCTCTGTTACTTTCTATCTTTGTTTCTGTCCCTATTGGTCTCTCTATTTCTAAATCTGTTTCTCTAGCTCTTTCTCTGTTTCTTTCAGTTTCCCTTTCTCTGACTGAATCTTGTGGTTCTGAGTTTCCCTGAAGAACTACAAAATGATGACTGATTGCTTGCTGACATTACATCCTGGATGGTCTCTGTAAAGATATAAGCAAAGTCCCAATTTAATGTCTTAATGTTCAAGGAGTTGCCTTTTTCAGGGAACATTTTTCCTGTAAATAGATCCATGACAGAGAACATGTTTGTGCATTTAACAAATTATAATGAAATCTGTGATGATATAAAAGTCACATGTCAAGGACACATGACTTTATTAATGACCACTTGAAAGAAATATATGACACTTTTCCTGAACTAAGAGTCTTGGACACATGAACTGTCATCTCTGGATTATGTGCTTTCAAGCTGCCCAGATTGAATCATGCAGGGCTGCTGAACCTTTCTCTCAAGCAGGCTGTCCACATAACTCTTTTAATAACTAGCTCCTGAAAACCTTATTGGCTTTAACTTCTTTCATGATTCATTCTCCCACTCAGCTAATCAACACCTGAGAGAATCTTGAGGTTTCCATGGAAATGAGTAAACAAACTTTTTTCAGTGTCCAGTATCTCTGCCCCTGGGCACATGTGACTTTTTGTTGTGAAACCCTACAAGCCTTTACATTGTCCATTTATCCAAATCCTACATCTTCACTTGTGTTTACCTCTATAACAATGTCAGGTAGGAAAAGAAAATTTATTGTTTATTTTATTGAACAGTTTCCTATGTATGGAGGCTTCAAAGTGATGTGGGATTAAGGGGAATGTACCGAATGACTAGGTGGTCTCCTAATGTGGTCTTGGTTCTGAAATTTCCTAGGTTGTGACTTAGAGCTGAGCAGTTACTCGCATACTCACTAAATGTACCTTCACAATTTTATTAATATAAGTGGGAAACTAGTCCTATTGGTACTTTAAGTATTGAGTGTTTAAGAACAGGGAAAAGAGAAGCAAACCTGAGAATTCCTAGGAAAGGTTTGACTTAAACAGAGAATGATAGGTGAGTGTAAAAGTAGAATTGAAGGCAAGATATTTTTTGACAGCTGGTGTTGTTAAACACCAGTGTTGCAAATCCTCTGTTAGCAGGATTGCCTTGACTGACCTGGCTGAATCAGCAGCTCTCTCCTAACAGGGGTCACTGAAGAACCCTCTTGGTGCTGAGGTTTAAATTTAAAACTAAGCCTTCAGTCCAGAGAAGTGTGTCCATGTTATAGGCCTAGGAAAAGAGCTGCTGTGTCCTCAAGACAAACTCTCTAAACATAGTATTAGTGCCAGGACTGATTATTCAGAGGTATCACCTGAGCTCATGAGGTCTGACATAGCTGGGTAACCACTAGTTCCTGGCTAGGATTCTCTGCTACATAATTAGTTCCTGGAAAGCATGCCTTACAAAGTCAAACTCTGCTCTCCATTGGTAGAATCTATTCTTGTTAAAAGTCATTGTAAACTTGTCAACATATTATTTTATTTATGTGGGAATTTCATGTAACCATACATTACACTCCTTTTCCATTGTTTCCAGGTTCAAGTTCCTACCCATGTGTCACACTAAATTTTTGTTCTTTAAAGTTCATTCATATATGTTTGTAATATTCACATTGGAACATTATCAGAGTCTCAATGCCAAGTCCTTTAAAGAAAACTCAATTCATTCTTACTGCACACTGGCCCCACCCCCAAGAAGAAGACATCAGTACTGAAGAGCTCTATACTTCATCACCTTGATCACAGTTTTTCTTATATATTCATTTATTACAATTTGGTCAATTTCAACACACTCTGTTGCCCCCTCCCTCTTCTCCTTCCAGTCCCAACCACCATCCTTCTACCTCTATTCCCTTTCTGTATTTCTCTGATAGGGGAGGTCCTCCAGGTTTATCAGATCTCATCAAGGCTGGCTGCATCATCTTCCTCTGCAGCCTGATTCTCTCGGCATTGTTCTGCTTGTGTACTCAACTCCCTCTACTTAGGACACTCTTCCTGCCTTTCTTTCCTGCAGGCTTCCCAGAGCTCTGAGGGGAGGGGAAGAATTACATAGGGAAATCCCATTCAGAGCTGGGTGTTTTACGGTCTCTCTCTGCATAAGATCAGACTGTGGGTCTCTGTATACATTTCATTTAATGCAGAAGGAAGTATCTCTGGATACAAGAACATGGCATTGATCTATCAGTTGAGGGTAGAGAGCATCACATTTTAATAACAAGAGCCTTTGTTGCTTGGAAATTTCTGTAGTATGCCCTAGGCCCACAACTCTTTTCACTTTCACCCATTCCCCTTGGGGAAGACTGGTTTGGTCACAAACCAGGGCCTATTGGAACTTTATCCCTCACTATTAGGAGACCTCCTAATTAGTGAATAAACACCATATTTCTATTTCTACATTTTAGTTACTTCACCCAGAATGATATTTCCTGGTTCCATCCATTTGCCTGAAAGTATCAGGATGTCTTTTCTTAGCTGAATAATACTCCATTATGGAAATATTCCATATTTTCCCCAAAGGAAATTGTCAGTCCTATTCTTTAGACCTAGAAAGTGTCTGGAACTTTCATGATAAATTATCAGAATAACTATATTCATTTGGCCTAGAAGTCCCTCTATCTTCTTCCACTTCCTGGTGATTTGAATTGCAAAGTCCCCTCAAAGCTCATCTATTTACATGTTTACTCCCCAGTGAGGAAATGCCTGTGAAGTGTTTAGGTGGTATGGCCTTGTTAGATAATATAACTCCTGTTGGAGTTATAATATGTGAAGGTATCTTTTGAGGTTGATATGCCAATAAATGTGACCAGAAAGAATGAAGTCTCTGTCTCACAGTCTCAGTCAATTTTATCTTTGTTTATTTTAGTCTTAGTCTCTCTGTTTCAGAACCTGTCTCTCTAGCTCTTTCACTCCCTCTGTCTCTCTCTGTCTCCATCTCTCTGCTTGTGCTTGTGGTTCACTACAAAAAGCTCACAGTAATGCTCAAACACTAGAACCAGATGATTCCTTGCTGATGTGACATCCTGATGGTCTCTGTAAAAATATGAGCAAGGTCCCAATTATATGTTTTTTGTTCAAAGAGTTGCCTTGGCCAGGGAGGATTTCACAGTAAGTAATTCACTGACTGAGGACATATCTGTGCATTTATCAAAAAATATTGGGATCTGTCATAATGTGAAAATCACATGTCAAAGACACCTGACCTTATTTATGACCACTTGAAAGAAATATGTGATACTTTTCCTGAACCAACAGTCTTGGATACAGGAATTGTCATCTCTGGGTTGTGTTTTCAGATGTCCAGATTGAGGCATGTGGTGCTGCTCAACCTTTCTCTCAAGCAGGCTTTCCACTTGCCCCTTTTAATAGCTGGCTACTAAAACCCTTGCAGGCTTGACCTAATTTTATGACTTCATTCTGCCTCTCAGCCAATCAGCACCTGAGAGAATATTGAGGTTTCCATGGAGATGAGTAAACAAACTTTCCTCTTTTTACAGTATCTCTGACCCAGTCCACATGTGACTTTTTCTTGTGAAACCCAACAAGCCTGGATTTTATCCCTTTATCGTGTTTACCTCTGTGACAATGTCAGGTAGGAAATGAAATGACTTTATTTAACTAGACAACTTCCTAAGTAGAGAAGCTGCAAAGATGTGGGATTAATGGAATGTATCAAATGACAAGGTGGTCTCCTATTGCTTTCATGTATTTGAAATTTCCTGTTATGATTTAGAACTGAACAGTTACTCATATACTCACAAAATGTACCTTCACATTCTTACTGATATAATAGGCAGGCTGAGCATTGGGTTCCCAGTGGTATTAAGTCTTTGAGAGAAGGGAAAGTAGAAGGACAACAGACAATTCCTGGAACGGGTTTTGCTGAATCAGATAAAGATCAGTGAGTGTAAAACGATAACTGAGGACAAAATATTGTTTGACAGCTGGTGCTCTTCCACACTACTATTGGCAACCCTGTATGAGCAGGGTTGTCTTGGCTGACCAGGTTAGATCTCCAGCTCTTCCTACTCAGTGGTCAGTGAGGAACCCTTTTGGTCCTGGGGTTTACAGTTAAATCTAGGCATTCTGGATAGAGAAATATGTCAATTTTATATGCCTAGGACACAAAAATGCTGTGTTTCCCATACTTGTCCTCTTGACAAAATCCCTAAAAGTAATGTTAGGGCCTCAGAGGTGCCACCAGAGCTCATGGGGTCTGACAAAGCTGGATAACCATTATTTCATGACGAAGATTCTCTGCTTCAAAATGAGTTCCTGGAAAGAATGTCTAACAAAGTCAAACTCTGCCCTCCTTTAGTGGAAACTTTTCTCATAGTTAAAAGTCATTGTAAAAGTTTGAACATATTCTATTTATTGCTTATGTGGGAATTTCATATAATATACATTACATTTCTTTTTCATTGTCCCAGCTTTAAATTCCTACCCATGTGCCACACAATTTTTTTAAATACATCAATTGTAGTATGTTTTGTTCATATACACATTGTAACAAGTTCAGAGTCTCAGTGCCAAGTCCTTTAAAGAAAACTGTGTTCATCCTTGCCACACCCTGGAACCACCTCCAAGAAGAAGCCATCTGTCATGAAGAGCTCTGTAATTCATCACCTTGATCATAGTTTTTCCATGTATTTAGTACGATTTGGTCACTTTGTATACCCCCTGCAGCTCCTTCCTTCTTTTCCTTCCAGTCACACCCAGCCTACTTCTTCTATCTTTATGACCTTTTTCTAGTTCCCTGATAGGGGAGTTCCTCTTCTCCAATCTATCTTACCCTAGCTAATCAGGTCTCATCAACACTGACTGCATCATCTTCCTCCGAGGCCTTATTATCAGGGTTTTGTTCTCCTTGTGTCCTCAATTCACTCTATTTATTTATGCCACCTCTCCTGCAGGCTTCCCAGAGCTCTGAGGGGAGGGATAATTCCATTGGAAAATCCCATTTAGATCTGGGTGTTTTAATGTCTCTCTGCATAATGTTGGAGTGTAGGTCTCTGTATGCAATCCCATTTGATGCAATAGGAAGCATCTTTGTGGAACCAAGAATATGGCACTGATCTACCAGTTGAGGGCAGAGAGCAATATATTTTAATAAAAACAGCCTGGATTGTTTGAAAATTTCCATAGGATACCCTGCCCCAACAACTCAATTAACTGACACCTAATCCCCTTAGTGGAAGACTGGTGTGTTCACAATAGATTGCCTTTTGGAATTTTATCCCCCATTGTTAAGAGACCTCTTAATAAGTGAACACATACCACATTTGTGTTTCTGCATTTTAGTTACTTCACAAAGGATGATTTTTCCTGGTTCCATCCATTTGCCGGAAAGAATCATTGATGTAATTTTCTTAGCTGAATAATACTCCATTACGGAAGTATTCCATTTTTTTTTCCCCAAAAGGAGATTGTCAGTTCTGTTCTTCAATCCTCAGAATTTGCAAGGACATTAATCATTTCATTGAATGACAAATTATGAGAATAAATATGTTCTTTTAGCCTAGAAGTGCCTCCATCTTCTTCCACTTCATAGTGATTTTAATTGCAATGTCTCCTTGAAGTTCATTATTTCCATGAGGAGTTCCCAGTGAGTGATGTCTGCGAAGGATTAAAAGACATTGCCTTGTTAGATAATATAATTTTTTTGTTTCCCTAATTTCTTTTTTAGCTCTTTTGTCTTTTCTATACAGGAGGGCTACTGATTTTTTTAAGTTAATTTTGTATCCAGCTTCATTTCCAAAGGTATTTATCTAGTGTAATAATTCCCTAGTAGATTTTTTGGGTTCAGTCTGGTATATTATCATATCATCTGCAAATAGTGATGCTTTGACTTTGTTCTTTCTGATTTCTATTGCCTTGATCTGCTTCAACTGTGTTATTGCTCTAGCAACGACGTCCAAAAATAAGTTGAAGAGATATAGAGTGGGCAGCCTTTCCTTGTCAAAGATTACAGCAGGATTGCTTAAAGTATCTCACAGTTTAGTTGGATGTTGGCTATAGTCTTGCTGTATATTTCCTTTACTATATTTAGATATGTGCCTTGTATCTCTGATCTCTTCAATACGTTAAACATGAGTGGATGTTGGATTTTCTCAAATGCTTTTTCAGAATCTAAGCAGATTATCATGTGCTATATTTCTTTCAGTTTGTTAATATGGTGGATAACACTGATGGATTTCCATATATTGAACCACCCCTGCATTCTTCGGATGAAACCTACTTGGTTATTTTTGATGATAACTTTGATGTGTTCTTCTATTCTGTCAAAGATATAAAGTACCATGGTGTGACCCTAACCTAGCAAGTCAAAGACCTGTATGTAAAAAATTTCAAGTCTCTGAACACAGAATTAGAAGAAGATATAAGAAAGATTTCCTATGCTCATGGCTTGGCAGGATTAATAGTAAAAATAGCCATCTTACCAAAACCAATCTACAGATTCAATGCAATTCCCATCAAATTACCAACACAATTTTTTACAGACCTTCAAAGAAAAATTATCAACTTCATATGGCAAATCAAGAAACTCAGAATTGCTTAAAAATTCCTCTACAATAAAAGATCTGCTGAAGGTATTTCCATTACTGATCTTAAGTTTCACTATAAAGCAACAGTAATAAAAATTGCATGGTACTTTCATAGAAAGAGAATGGTAGATCAATGGAATGGAAGAGCAGACCCGGGAATAAACTCACACACCTATGGACACCTGATTTTTGACGAAGATGTAAAAGCATACAATGGATAAAAAATAAGATCTACAAAAAATGCTGCTGGTCTAACTGGATAAGTCAAGGCTTCTCACTCTCTCCATATCTCTTCAACATAGTTCTTGAAGTTCTTGCTAGAGTAATAAGACAATTGGAGGAGATCAAGAAGATAAAAATCAGAAAGGAAGAAGTCAAAGTATCACTGTTTGCAGATGATATAATAGTATCCATGAGTGACCAAAAAATTCTACCAGGGAACTCCTACAGCTGATAAACACCTAGAGCAAACTGGCTGGATTCAAAATTAACAAAAAAATAAATAGCCCTTCTGTATAGAAAAGACAAAAGAGCTAAGAAAAAATCAGGGAAACAAAAGAAAGTTATTATCTAAGAAGGCCATACCTCCTAACCCTAACCAGACATTTCCTCACTGGGGACTCCACATGTAAATAGATGAGCTTCAAGGGGACATTGTAATTCAAATCACCAGGAAGTAGAAGAAGATGGTGGGACTTCTAGGCTAAAAGAACATAATTATCCTGAAATTTTGTCATTCAATAAAATGATTAAAGTCCCAGCAATTTTCAAAGACTAAAGAACAGGACTGACAATCTCCTTTCAGGAAAACATGGAATATTTCTATGATAAAATATTATTCAGCTAAGAAAATTACAACAGGATATTCTCAGGCAAATGTATGGAACCAGGAATAATCATCCTGGGTGAAGTAAATAAAATGCAGAAAGTCAAATATGGTATGTATTCAAGTTTTAGAAGGTCTCCTAATAGAGGGGGATAAAGTTCCAATAGGCCACCTATTGTGACCAAACCAGTCTTCCACTAGAGGGATATAAGGGCACTTAATTGAGTTGTTGGGCCAGGGCATCCAATGAAAATTTTCGAGCAACCCACATCATTGTTATTAAAATATGATGCTCTCTGCCCTCAACTGATATATCAGTGCCATGTTCTTGGATCCACAAAAATGCTTCCTTCTGCATCAAATGGGATTGCATACAAAGACCCACAGTACAATAATATACAGAGAGATACCTTAAAACTCCCAGCTCTAAATGAGATTTTCCTATGGAATTCTACCTTCCCTCAGTTCTCTGCTAAGACTGCAGGAAAGGAAGCAGGAAGAGTGTCATAAGTAGAGTGAATTGAGGACACAAGGAGAACAATGCCCTGAGAATCAGTCCGCAGAGGAAGATGATGCAGCCAGCCTTGATGGAACATGATATGCAAGGGTCATGTAGAAGGGCGAGGAGCACCTACTCTATCAGGGAACTAGAAAAAAGGCATAGTGTAGAAGAAGGATGAGGGGTGGGACTGGAAGGAGAAGAAGGAGGGAGTAGCAGAGGGGATACAAAGTTAATAAATCACAATAAATAAATACATAATGAGAGACAAAAAGATTAAAAGTCAGCTTTTAATGCCTGAACTAGGTGGGTAGAGAAGTCTAGTAATGCCCCGAGAAGGACCACCTTACTGAATTTTTTCCTCAACCACTAGTGATTCAGTTTTTAGGACACTGGCTCATTCCCCTAGGGAGGGACACCAGGTCATTATGGTCTGGGGAAATTCTTATAGTTGATCAATTCAAAATGTAGCATTTTGACCAATAGACACTTGCCAGGCAGGAATCGCCCCTGTCTTGGGCATGTTGGGATGGACCTGAATCTTTAAATCACCCAACTAACCTGAGCACAGCTCACTTGGTTCCCACTGCTTCGGCAGTGGAGGGTGTGCCCAAGCTGTTACCTGTAATTTACAAGAAAAAGAACCTCATGTATTTACAGTGGAGTCTAGTGAGTTCTGGTCTTTTGGGGTTCGCAAACTGGGCAGAATGATAAGAAAATCTGTGAAGAAGGTAATGACATATAGAGCTCTTCAGTACTGATGGCATCTTCTTGGTGTACAACAATGATGAACTCAAGTTTCTTTAAGGGACTTGGTCCAGAGAGTCTGTTCATGTTCCAAAGAGTACATGAACACACTTACTTCAATTTATGTATTTTAAAGAAAAAAAAAAATAGTGTGACACATAGGTAGGAATTTGAACCTGGAAGTAATGGAAAAGAAGGGTAATATATGTAATATGAAATTCCCACATAATCAATAAAAATAATATGTTGACAACTTTTACAATGACTTTTACATGGAGAAAAGATTCTGGTAAAGGAGGGAAGAGTTTGACTTTATAAGGCATTCTTTCCAAGAACTCATGTTGCAGAGAATCTTTGCCATGAACTAATGGTTACCAAGCTATGATAGACCCCATGAGCTCAGGTAGCATCTCTGAACTAGCTTTCCTGACACTAACACTATGTTTAGAGTGTTTGTCTGGAAGACCGCAGCAGGTAACACAGTGGCTCTGGAATTATAGGTATATAAAACTGACACATTTCTCTGTCCTGATGGCCCAGTTTTAAGTGGAAACCCAGGACCAGGAAACTTGCTCACTGATCACTGATTAGGATACAGCTGCCCATCCAGCCAGGTCAGCCAAGGCAAACCTGTTCATAGAGGGTTAGCAAAACTAGTGTGGAACATCACCAGCTGTGAAAAAATGTCTTGCACCTCAGTCCTCCTTTTACACACACATATCTTTTTCTCTTTTAGCCAAACCAATCCCAGGAATTGTCTGGTTTTCTTTACTTTCACCTGCTCTTAAATTCTCAATACCCTAGGGAAGCCTAGACCCTGCCAGACCCTGATATAATGATTCTATTATATCAATAGAATGTGAAGGTACATTCAGTGAGTATGCAAGTAACTGCTCAGTTCAAAGTCACAACTTAGTATATTTCAGAATAAGACCACATGAGTCCTACTTCTCATTCAGGACATTACCCTTAATCCCAAGTCACTTTGAAGCTTACCTATTTAGGATGCTTAAATAAACATTAAAGCTTCATTTCCTACCTGACATTGTCACAGAGGTAAACAAGATATGTGGGATCTGGATAAAGGGATGAGATGAAGGCTTGTTGGGTTTCATAAGATAAAGTTAGGTGTGCACAGGATCAAGGATATTGGATACCGAGGAAAGTTTATTTAATCATCTCCATAGTTTCTCTCAGGCCCTGACTGGCTAAGAGGGAGAATGAGATCATGAGGTGAAAGCCAGTAAGATATTCAAGAGCCAGTTACTAAAACGGCCAGTAGAGAGCCTGGCATGAGAAAAAGTCTGAGCAGCCCTACATGCCTCAATCTGGGCAGCTGAAAGAACATAACCTTGTGACAGTTCCTGTGTCTAAGATTCTTAGTTCAACAAAAGTGTCACATATTTCTTTCAAGTGGTCATAAATGAATCATGTGTCCTTGACATGTGAGTTTTACATTATCACAGTTTCCATTATTAATTGTTAAAAGCAGAGATATGTCCTCTGTCAGTGAATTACTATGAAAATGCTCCTTGAGCAAAGCAATTCTTTGAGTAAAAAGCATTTATTTGGGACCTTGCTTATTTTTACAGAGACTCTACTGACGTCACCTCAGTAAGCAGTCGTCTTGTTGTAGTACTTCAGCAGAACTGAGTGCCTTTCATACCTAACCACAATTGGGAGGCAGAGAGAGGGAGACTGAGAGAAAAAGCTAGATAAACAGATTAAGAAATAGAGATTGAAACCAACAGAAACAAAGATAAAAAGTGACAGAGACTGATAGACAGAGACTCCATTCTGTCTGGTCACCTTCATTGGCATATCAACTTCAAAGCACACCCTCCTATATTATAACTCCAATAGGAATTATATTTTCCAACAAGGCCATATCTTTGAACACTTCCCAGAAATTTCCTAACTAGGGACTCAATTTGTAAATAGAAGAGCTTCAAGAGGACATTGCAGTTAAAATCACCAGTAAGTGGAAGAAGATGGAGGCACTCATAGGCTTAAAAGAATATAGGTATGCTGATAGTTTGTCATTCAATAAAATGATTAAAGTCACAGCAACTTCCAAAGACAAAAGAACAGGACTGACAATCGCATTTTGGGAAAGGTTGGAATATTTCCATAAAGGAGTATTATTAAGCTAAGAAAAGAACATCATGATATTTTTAGGGAAATGGATAGAACCAGGAAATAATCATCCAGGGTGAAGTAACTAAAATGCAAAGAGTCAAATATGGTATATATTCAATTATTAGGAGGTCTGCTAATATTGGGTGATAAAGTTCCAAAAGGCAGTCTATTTTGATCAAACCACTCTTGCAGTAAGGGAATGGGGTGGTAGTGAATTGATTTTTTTGGGCCAAGGCATCCTATGGAGATTTTCAAGCAAATGCAGGCTGTTGTTTTAAAATATGCTGTTCCCTGAACTCAACTGATAGACCAGTGCCATGGTCTTGGATCCACAGAGGTGCTTCATTTTGCCTCAAATGGGATTATATACAGAGGTCCACAGTCCAATATTATGCAGAGAGATACCTTCAAACATCTAGCTCTGAATGAGATTTCACTATGAAATTCTCCTTCCCCTCAGAGCTCTTGGCAGCCTGCAGGGGAGGAGGCAGGAAGACTGTCACAAGTAGAGGGAATTACAGACACAATGAAAATAATGCAATGAGATTGAGGCCAAAGAGGAAGATGATGCAGCCAGCCTTGATATAACCTGATAAGCTAGGGTCAGATATAAGGGAGAGGAGGACTTCCCCTATTAGGGAACTAGAGAAAGGGTATAGAGTTAGAAGGAGTTGGGTGGGTGATACTGGTAGGAGAAGGGGAGTAGGCAGCAGAGGGGAAACAAAGTAAAAAAAATCATAATAAATATATAAGAAAAACTGTGATCAAGGTGATGAAGTATAGAGCTCTTCAGGTCGGTGGTGACAGGGTATAGCAAGGATGAACTAAGTCTTCTTTAAGGGACTTGGCATTGAGACTGTTATCATATTCCAATGAGTAGATTAACAACACATACTCAAAGTGATGTATTTTAAAGAAAAATATTTTAGTTTGACACGCAGAAGGTATTTGAACCTGGGAGCAATGGAAAAGGAGTGTAATGTATAGTTTATGACGTTCCCACATAATCAATAAAAATAATACCTTGACAACATTTACAGTGACTTTAACATAGAGAAAAGATTCTGCTAATGGAGAGCAGAGTTTGACTTTATAAGGCATGCTTTCCAGGAACCCATTAAGTAGCAAAGAATCCTAGCCATGAACTAGTTGTTAGACATCTTACCTTAGACACCATGAGCTAAGTTGGCACGTCTGGTGAATTAGTCCTGGCACTAATACTACTTTTAGATGGTTTCTCTGGAGGACCTCAGCATGAAACACAGGCTCTTATGTCCTAGGCTTATAATATGGACCCATTTCTCTGTCCTGAGGGACCAATTTTAACTATAAATCCCAGGACCAGAAGGGTTCCTCAGTGACCACTGTGTATGTCACAGTTGCCAATCCAGTGAGGTCAGCCAAGGCAACCTTGCTCATAGAGGGGTGGCAAAACTAGTATGGAATGCACCAGCTGTGAAATAGTTTATTTACAGTTAGATCCCCAATTTCATTCACCAATTATCTCTGTTTCAGGCAAACCAGTCTCAGGAAATGTCTGGTTTCCCATCTTTTCCCTGCTCTTAAAGTCTCAGTACCCCAACAAACCCTACACCATGCCAGCCTAATATAGCAATAAGAATGTGAAGGTCCATTTAGTGAGTACACCAGAAACTACTCAGCTCAAACTCACAACCTAGGAAATTTCAGATGCAAGACCACATTAGGAGACCACCTTGTCTTTTGTCTTTTGGTACATCTCCTTAATCTCACAACACTTTGAAGCTTCCCTACTTAGGAAGCTGTCCAATGAAATAAACATTAAGTTTCATTTGCTACCTGACATTGTCACAGAGGTAAACAGGAGTAAAGGTGTGGGATATTGATAAAGGGATGAGATAAAAGCTAGTTGGGTGTCACAGCACATGTGCTGTGAATCAGAGATATTGGATAGTGAGGAAAGTTCGTTTTCTCATTTCTTGGAAATCTCAAGATTTCCTCAGGTGCTGATTGGCTGAGAGGGAGAATGATGACATGAAATAGGTGAAAGCCAGTAAGAGTTTTCTGGAGCCAGTTATTATAAGGGCCAAGTGGAGAGTGTGCTTGAGAGAGGGTCAGCAGCCCTACATGTCTCAATCTAGGCAGCTGAAAGCATATAACCCAGAGATGACAGTTCATGTGTCCAAGACTCTTAGTTCAGGAGAGTGTCACATATTTCTTTCAAGTGGTCATTAGTGCATGCCATGTCTCTTTGACATGTGACTTTTATATTATCACAGACTCCATTATAATTTGTTAAATGCACAGACATATCCTCTGTCATGGAAATATTTACTGGAAAAATGCTCCCTAACCAAGGCAACTCTTTGAACATAAGGTGTTCAATTGGGACCTTGCTCATATTTTTACAGACACCATCCAGGATGTCATGTCACCAAGCAGTCAGTCATCTTTTGTAGTCCTTCAACAAAACTGATAGCTTTTCATGCTGAACCATAAGCTGCAGTCAGACAAATGGAGACTGAAAGAGACAGAGAGAGAGAGCTAGATAGACAGATTCAGAAATAGATCGTGGCCATCAGAAACAGAGATAAAAAGTGACAGAGACCAAGAGACAGAATCTCCATCATTTTGGTGACTTTCATTGGCATATTAACTTCAAAGTACACCATCCTATAATATTACTCCAAAAGGAATTATATTTTTATTATTGTTTGTTTTAATTTTTATCAATTATACTTTATTCACATTGTATCCCACCATAACCCCTGTTCCCTCCCATTCTCACCTTCAATCCCACTTGACCACACATGCCCCTCCCTGAATCCACTGATAGGGCAGGACTTCTTCTCCTTCCTTCTCATCCTAGTCTCTCAGATCTCATCAGAAGTTGCTTCATTGCCTTCCACTGTGGCCTGCTAAGGCTGCTGCCCCATCAGGGTGAGGGTTTCAAAGAGCAGGCCAAACACTTCATGTCAGAGTCAGTACCTGCTCCCATTACTATGGAATCCACTTGGACACTGAACTGCCAAGGGCTACATATGTTCAGGGGTCTAGGTAATCTACATGCATGGTACTTGCTTAGAATATTAGTCTCAGGAAATACCCCTGTGCTCAGATTTTTTTGGTTCTGTTGCTGTCCTTGTGGAGCTCTTTTCTGCTCCTGATCTTACTATTTCCCCCTTCTTTCAATATATCTCAGGCACTCTGACAAACAGTTGGCCATACATGTTAGCATTTGCTTTGATAGTCTGCAGGGCAGAGCCTTTCAGAGGCCCTCTGTGGCAGGCTCCTAACTTGTCCCCTGTTTTCTCCTTCTTCTGATGTCCATCCTCTTTGCCTTTCAGAATGAGGATTGAGCATTTTCGCTGAAGATCTCCTTCTTGATTAGTTTCTTAACTGTACAGATAATAGTAGGTTTATCCTATATTGTATGTATTTATGAGTGAGTATATACCATGTATGTCTTGATGCTTCAGGTAGTACCCACTCAGGGTACACTTTTCCAATTCCCACCACTTACCTGCAAATTTCATGATTTCCTTGTTTTTTATTGCTGAGTAATATTCCATTGTGTAGATGTACCACAATTTCTGGATCCATTTTTCAGTTGGTGGGCATATGGGTTGTTTCCAGGTTCTGGCTACTACAAATAAAGCTGTTACAAACATGGTTGAGCAAATGTCCTTATTGTGTACTTTAGCCTCTTTTGGATATATGCCTAGGGGTGGTATAGCTGGATTTTGAGGAATCACTATTGCTTGTCTGATAAAGTACCAGATAGATTTCCAGAGTGGTTGTTCAAGTTTACATTCCCATCAGCATTGGAGGAGGGTTCCCCTTTGTCCACAATCTCTCCAGCATGTGTTGTCATTTGAGTTTTTGATCTTGTCCATTCCAATTAGTGTGAGGTGAAATCTCAGGGTTGTTTTGATTTGCATTTCCCTGATGGCTAACATAGAGAATTGAAGTGTTTCTCTGCCATTCTGTATTCCTCTATGGAAAATTCTCTGTTTAGATCTGTTCCCCATTTTTAAATTGGATTTCTTGATTTGTTGCTTTTCAACTTCTTCATTTCTTTATATATACTGGATAATAGGCATCTGTCACATAGAAACTTGAAGATTCTTTCCCAATCAGTAGACATTCATTTTGTTTTGTTGACAGTGTCCTATTCTTTACAAAAACTTTTCAGTTTCATGAGGTCCCATTTACTGATTGTTGTTCTTAGAGTCTGTGCTGTTGGTGTTCTGTTCAGGAAGTTGTCTCCTGTCCCAAAAAGTTCAAGGCTCTTCCCAAATTTTTCTTCTAACCAATTTAATGTGACTGTTTTTATGTTGAGGGCTTTGATCTACTTGGACTTTAGTTTTTTGCAGGGTTTGGATCTATTTACATGTTTCTACATGAAGACATCCAGTTAGACCTGTACCATTTGTTGAAGATGCTACCTTTTTCTAATTCATGCTTTGACATCTTTGTTAAAAATTAGATGTTCAAAAGTGTGTGGGTTTATTTTTGAGTCTTTTACTTGGCTCTATTGATCCATCATTCTGATTCTATGCCAGTACCATGCAGTTTTTACTACTGTTGCTCTATAGTACAGCTTGAGATCAGAGATGGAGATACCTACAGAAAATCTTTTATTTTAGAGGATTGTTTTAGCAATTCTGGGTTTCTGGTTTTTCCTTATGAAGTTGAGAATTTTTCTTTCAAGTTCTGTGATGATTTCTGTTGGTATATTGATGGGAATTGCACTGAATCTGCAGTTTGCTTTTGGTAAGATGGCCATTTTTGCAATGTTAATTCTGCCAAGCCATGACCATGAGAGATCTTTCCATATTTGGATATCTTCTAATAATTCTTTCTTCAGAGACTTGATTTTTTTTTTTCTACAAATCTTTGAGATACTTGGTTAGGGTCATAGGAAGGTAATTTTTGTCTCTAATGAATACAAGAACACATGAAAGATATCATCCAATATGACCGAGTAGGTTTCATCCCAAGTATGCAGAGGTGGTTCAATATATGGAAATAAATCAATGTGATCCACCATACTAAAAAAAAATGAAAGAAAAAAAAACACATGATAATCTCCTTAGATGCAGGAAAAGTATTTTGCAATATCCAATATCCATTCATGTTAAAATTATCCAGGATAACAAAGTACATATCTAAATATAAAGGCAATGTACAGCAAGCCTATAGCCCAGAGCAAACTAAAGTGAAAGAAACTTAAAGCAATCCCACTGAAATCAGGGACAAGGCAAGGCTGCCCACTCTCTCCAGTATCTTTTCAACATAGTTATGGAAGTCCTTGCTAGAATAAGAAGACAATTGAAAAAGATAAAGGGGATAGAAATCCAAAATGAAGAAGTCAACGTATCACAATTTACAGATGATATGATAGTATACCTGAGCGAACCACAAAATTGTACATTGGAATTCTGACAGGTGATAAACACCTTTGGCAAAGTGACTGGATACAAAATTAACTCAAAAAAATCAGTAGCCCTTCTGTATACAAAAGACAAATGGGCTGGAAAAGAAATTAGGAAAACAAAAGAAATTATATTATCTACAAAGCCCTATCTCCTAACCCTACCCAGACATTTCCTCACTAAGGACTAAACATATAAAGAAATGAGCTTCAAGGGGATTTGCAATTCAAATAACCAGGAATTTGAAGAAGACGGAGGGACTTCTAGGCTAAAAGAACATAGTTATCCTGATAGTTTGTCATTCAATACAATGATTAAAGTCCCAACAACTTCCAAGGACCAAAGAACAGGACTGAAAATCTCCTTTGGTGAAAATGTGGAATATTTCCATGATGGCATATTATTCAGCTAAGAATATTACATCAATATTTTCAGGCAAGTGGTTGGAACTAGGAAAAATCATCCTGGTGAAGTTATTAAAATACAGACAAATATTGTTTGTATTCACTTATTAGGAGGTCTCATAGCAGTGTGGATGAATTTCCAAAAGGCCATCTATTGTGAACAAATCACTCTTCTTCTAGAGGGGTTGAGTGTCAGTTAATTGAGTTGTTGGTCCAGGACATCCTACAGAAATTTTCAAGTAACGCAAGCTGTTTTTATTAAAATATGTTGCTCTCTGCCCTTATTTGATAGATCAGTACCATGTCCACAGAGATGCTTCCTTCTGCATCACATGGGATTGTATATAGAGACCCCCACAGTCCTATAAAAAGCAGAGAGAGACCTTATAATACCCAGCTCTAAATGGGATTTCCCTATTGAACTTCCTCCCTTCAGAGTTCTGGGAAGCATGCAGGAAAGTAGGCAGGAAGAGTGTCATAAGTAGAGGGAATTGAAAACACAAGGAGAATAATGCCCCAAGAATATGGCCACAGAGGATGATTATTCAGCAAGCGCTGATGAGACCTGATGAGCTAGGTTTATATAGAAGGTTGAGGAGAACCTCCCCTAACAGGGGAAGAAAGGGCATACAGGTGGAAGAAGGAGGCTGGATGGGAATGGAAGGAGAAGAAGGTGGGGGCAGCAGAGGAGATACAATGTGAACAATTTGTAATAAATAAATACATAAGAAAAAAGGTGATCAATGTTATGAAGTATAGAGCTCTTCAAGATGATGTCTTCTTCTTGGGGAGGGTTCCAGGATATGTCAAGGATGAACTCAGTTTTCTCTAAGAGACTTGACACTGAGACTCTGATCATGTGCCAATGATTAGATGAACAATACATACTTCATTTGATGCATTTTAAAGAAAAAAATTTAAAGTGGCACATGGGTTGGAATATGAACCTGGGAGCAATGGAAAAGAACTGTAATATGTATTATATCAAATTCCCACATAAGCAATAAAAATTAATATGTGGACAAGTTTTACAATGGAGAGAAGATTCTAATAAAGGAGGGCAGAGTTTGACTTTATAAGGCATTTCTTCCAGGAACTCATTATGTAGCAGAGAATCCTAGCCATGAACTAGTGGTTACCCAGCCACCTCAGACTCCATGAACTCAGTTGGCACCACTGAGCTAGGAGTCCTGGCCCTAATACTACATTTAGAGGGTTTATATGGAAGACCACAGGAGGAAACACAACTGCTCTTGTTTCCTAGCTGTATAACATGGACACATTACACTGTCCTGAAGGCCCAATTTTAAATGTAAACACCAGGAACAAGAGGGTTCATCATTGACCACTGAGTAGGACACAGCTGCCAATCTAGCCAGGTCAGCCAAGGCAACCCTGATCATAGAGGTTTGGAAACACTAGTGTGGAACAGAACCAGCTGTCAAATAATTTACTTTCCCCCATTTCTCCTTTTACACTCACAGATTTTTCTCTCTTTTAACCAAACCAGTCTCAGGAATTGTCTGTTTTCTGAAGGAGTCTGGTGATTGGAATTCTGCCTCCTGATCTTGAAGATGTGTGTCTTATCTAAGTTCCATGTCTCAGAGACTTCTCTTGGTGGTCTCTACAAGCATGGTATTCTGAGTCGGAGAAGTAGATAACAAGCTTACTGAAACCTTGGGAACCAGATCACAAACTTTGTGTAAACTTGAGTGAATTCTTGGATGCCTTGCCAGGTGGTACAGATGTGTTGATACTGTGAATAAAATTTTGCTCGTATGCTTTGCTTTATAAGTGTTGTTTGCTAGTGCAGTAAAGTGAAACTTGATCAAGAATCTGTCTTGTCTCCATTCCCTGCCTCTTTGTCCCCTCATTTATACTCATCTTTCAGGTGGACCCTTTTCTGTTGGTATAATGTTCTCACCCTTGTTCACTCAAATGCTAATTACTTCCCTCCCCCATTGAAGTCTCTCAGTTCAATCTGGATATTGCAATGTGATAACAGGCCAAAGTAAAACAATTAGCCACAATGTTGTGCAAACGGAGGAGCCAGAGAACAGGAAAGAGGAGGAGAGTTGGAGAAAAGACTGAGAGAGCTTGGAGAGAGAGCTGCAGGACATATCTTGGGACTACATGGATATGGACTGAACCTAATATTTCACAAAAAGCAAGTATAATGTGTAAAATATAAATGTTAGGAAACTATGAGGCTTGGAGGTTTAGGAAGGAGTAACTATTGATCAGCATTGCATTTTAAGTTAACTAAATAAACCCAGTGTCTATGTAGTGATTTGGTTATACAGCTGTTTAGGACTAACAGCAGCTTTACCAGAAGATAAATCATCAATACTAAATATTAATAGTCATTTGCAACAAATGGCACCAAACTAATCTAAGTATCCAAACCCTTTAAATCATGCTTTATCATAATGTAGAGGAGGTAATAAGCTCCCAGTAAAAATGACCCAAACTTAAAAACCTAAAAAATCCCAGGAGGGAGGGTGGGATTGGGAGGGGAGGAGGGAGGGGCTTATGGGGGATGCAGAATGAATAAAGTGTAATTGATGAAAAATTAAAAAAAAAAGCTAATGAACAACAACAACAACAAAAAAATCCCAGGTAAATTACTGTATTTTTAAGAGAGACTCTTAAACATGCCCAGGAGCAAAAAACAACTTCCTGTGGGCAGACCTGAGACTTGACAAAACTGGCTGGTGCTACATTTTATCTGAGAGGTAAACAAGCATGGTTCCTTTATACTGTGGCTGCTTCAACTGTCTCAGATCCACAGCCATGACAGGAAAGAAAGAAGGTGGAGGCAGATAGACCTCTAGATAGAGTTTGGCCTAAATTGCATGTAAAATAAAAAAAAAAATGCCATGGCAGAGGGTGTTTTAATCCCTTTGGCTTCATTTTGGCTGTCATAGTCATGGATGTGGTTGTAATAAGTTTAATGACGTTGGTTTTTCTCCATACCTTCTCCAAGAAAATTGAAAAAGAAAATGGGGGAAACAAACAAGGATTGGAATACTAAGTTACAGTGAAGAAAAAGGGCACTCTTCCGAATAATTAGATTAATAACAGCTAAAATTCAAAGCTCTCTGGCTGTAAGATACTTGTCAGCTCTTTTTGGTAAGGGTCCACCAATTCACTAAAACATCAATAAAAATAACCAACTGGGCTTTGTTTGTTATAGCATAAATTGGCAAAACTGACCCCAACCTTAAATTTTTCTTGTCTCTTTGTTTGATTTTCATTTAAAGGCTTTGAGTTACAGTGATACTGATTGGAAATATGAAATATATATTTTATATTTGGTAATGGCACATGCCTTTATTGCCAAACAGACAGATCTCTAAATTCAGGATCAAGCTTATTTACATAATAATAGCCAGAATGGCAACTCCTGCTATTTAGCCATTTGAAGAGATACTCTTAGATTCAAAATGACAAAATTTTCCTAAGGTTACCCTGTAAATTCTTTTTTCATAATAATAGATGTTATGTCCTTACTGATTCAAAGTTGGGATTCACATCATTTTTAGATTTATGTAAAGAGAGAGAATGTCACACTCCTCTGGAAACTGCCTTATCCTTTTCAAGGTGAGATATTTCCATGGGGGAAAATTTTGGTCATGTCTATGTAAAAAAAGACACAAGAGGCTTAAAGATGGCCAAGTACTTGCCAACCTAGTTTAGTCTTAAAAACTAAAAAATTATATTTATATGTTTTAAAAGTAAAACTGTCCATCCCATTTCAAAAAGAGGGAAAGCCAAAGAGTAGCCAAAACCAAGGTAAAAATCCAGGTACAAGATGACAAGGATATACTTAATGCTAAGGGTAAATGTGTTTATATGCTAAGGCTAAGAAAGTTTATATAAAGTTCAGCTATAAAGGCATAAATGTCTAGTTTCTATAAAAAAAAAAGGGGGCAAGCCAAAAAATAGCCACTATCAATGTAAAGCCCAGGTACAAGATGCCTACGATATGATTAAATGCTAAAGGTAAGAGAGAATAAAAATTAAATTTGGCTCTAAAGGCATACCTGCCCATTCTATATAAAAAGGGGGATAGGACAAATAGCTACAACATATATGAAAATATAAGACTAAACCTCAAATAAGATACATATAGCTTCCCACACATTAATAGTGGGAGAATTCAACACCCTACTCTCAACAAAGGACAGGTCAACAAAACAGAAATTAAACAAAGAGACAATGTCTCTAACAGAGGTCATGAATCAAATGGACCTAACAAACATTTACAGAACCTTACACCCAAACACAAAGGAATTTACCTTCTTCTCAGCACTTCATGGAACTTTCTCCAAAATAGACCATATAGTTGGTCACAAAGCAAGCCTCAACAGATACAAGAAGATTGAAATATCCCTTGTATCCTGTCTGATCACCATAGAATAAAGGTGGACCTCAACAACAACAGAAGTAGCAAAAAGCCTACACATACATGGAAACTGAAAAACTTGTTACTAAATGACAACTGGAGCAGGAAAGAAATAAGAATGAAATTGAACTCTTCCTAGAACTCAATGAAAATGAAGACACAACATACCTAAACTTGTGGGACACAATGAAAGCAATGCTAAGAGGAAATTTCATAGCAATAAGTGCCTTCAAGAAGAAATTTGAGAGACCTCATTCAAGCAACTTAATGGCCCACTTAAAAACCCTAGAAAAAGAAGAAGCAGACACACCAAAAAGGAGTAGATGGCTGGAAATAATCAAACTCAGGGCTGAAATCAATCAATTGGAAACAAATAAAACAATTCAAATAATCAATGAAACCAAGAGCTGGTTCTTTGAGAAAATCAACAAGATAGACAAACCCTTAGCCAAGCTAACTAAAAGGCAGAGAGACACCACCTGAATCAGCAAAATCAGAAATGAAAAGGGGGCTATAACTACAGACACTGAGAAAATCCAAACAATCATTAGGACTTACTTCAATAGTCTGTATGTCACAAAATTTGAAAGTCTAAATGAAATGCACAATTAGCTTGATCAATTTGACTTACCAAAGCTAAATAAGGACCAGGTAAATCAATTAAATAGTCCTTTATCCTTCAAGAAAATAGAAGCGGTCATCAAAACTCTCCCATTCAAAAAAAGCCCAGGACGGAATGGATTCAGCACAAAATTCTAGCGAACCTTCAAAGAAGTGCTAACTCCAATTCTCTTCAAACTATTCCACAAAATAGAAACAGGAGGAACATTACCAAACTCATTCTATGAAGCCACAGTCACCATTGTACCTAAACCTCACAAAGACTCAACAAAGAAAGAGAATTTCAGGCCAATCTCCCTTATGAACATTGATGCAAAAATACTCAACAAAATACTTGCAAACCAAATACAAGAACAAATCAAAGATATTATCCACTATGACCAAGTAGGCTTCATCTCAGGTATGCAGGGGTGGTTCAATATACAGAAATCAATCAGTGTGATCCACCATATTAACAAACTGAAAAAAAAAAAAAAAAACACATGAAAATCTCCCTAGATGCTGAAAAAGAATTTGACAAAATCCAACATCCATTCATGTTTAAAGTATTGGCGAGATCAGGGATACAAGACACATATCTAAACATAGTAAAGGAGATATACAGCAAGCCTATAGTCAACATGAAACTGAACAGAGAGAAACTTAAAGCAATCCCACTGAAATCAGGGACAAGACAAGGCTGCCCACTCTCTCCCATATCTCTTCAACATAGTGCTGGAAGTCCTTGCTAGAGCAATAACACACTTGAAAGAAATCAAGGGGATACAGATTAGAAAGGAAGAAGTCAAATTATCACTATTTGTAGATGATATGATAGTATCTGTGAGTGACCACAAAAACTCTACCAGGGAACTCCTACAGCTGATAAATACCTTCAGCAAAGTGGCCAGATACAAAATTAACTAAAAAAAAAATCAGTAGCAATCCTGTATACAGAAGACAAATGGGCTGAGAAAGAAATTAGGGAAACAACACCCTTCAACATAGCCACAAATTACATAAAGTACCATAGTGTAACCCTAATGAAGCAAGTCAAAGACTTGTATGAAAAAAAAATTAACTCTCTGAAGAAAGAATTAGTAGATATGAGAAAATGGAAAGATCTCCCATGCTCATGGCTTGGCAGGATTAACATAGTAAAAATGGCCATCTTACCAAAATCAATGTACAGATTTATTTCCCATCAAATTGCCAACACAATTCCTTACAGACCTGGAAAGAAAAATTGTCAACTTCATTTGGAATAACAAGAAACCCAGAATTGCTAAAACAATACTCTACAGTAGAAGAACTTTTAGAGGTATCTCTATCCCTGATCTTAAGCTGTACTATAGAGCAACAGTTATAAAAACTGCATGGTACTGGCATAGAAACAGAATGGTAGATCAATGGATCTGAACAGAAGACCCAGAAATAAACACACACATTTATGGACACCTGATTTTTGACAAAGATGCCAAAACCATACAATGGAAAAAATATAGCATCTTCAACAAATGGTGCTGGTCCAACTGGATCTCTACATGTAGAAAAATGAAAATAAATCTATATTTATCACCCTTCACAAAACTGAAGTCCAAGTGGACCAAAGACCTCAACATAAAACAGACACATTAAATCAGCTAGAAAAAAAAGTGGGGAATACCCTAGAACTCATTGGCACAAAGGACAACTTCCTGAACAAAACACCAACAGCACAGGCTCTAAGATCAACAATCAATAAATGGGACCTCATGAAACTGAAAAGCTCTGTAAAGCAAAGGACACTGTCATCAAAACAAAATGACTGCCACAGATTGGGAAAGAATCTTCACTAACCCTTTATCTGACAGAGGGCTAATATCCAGCATATATAAAGAACTAAAGAATCGGAAAAGGAACAAACCAAGTAATGCAATTAAAAAATTGGGAATAGTTAAACAGAGAATTCTCTATAGAGGAATATAGAATGGCAGAGAAACACTTAAAGAAATTCTCAATCTCTTTAGCCATCATGGAAATGCAAATCAAAACAACCCTGAGATTAAATCTTACACCCATCAGAATGGCCAAGATGAAAAACTCAAGTGACAATACATATTGGGGAGGTTCTGGAAAAAGGGGAACTCTTCTCCACTGCTGATTTGAATGTAAACTTGTACAAGCACTCTGGAAACCAATTTGGCTCTTTCTCAGACAAATAGGAATAGCTCTTTCTCAAGATCCAACCATACCACTCCTAGGAGTAGTGTGGAAGTGGTTATATATCCAAAAGAGGCTCAAGTACACAATAAGGACATTTGCTCAACCATGTTTGCTGCAGCCTTATTTGTAATAGTCAGAAGCTGGAAACAGCCCAGATGCCCCTCAACTGAAAAATGGATGCAGAAAGTGTGGTAGATACATACAATGAAGTATTGCTCTGCAATGAAAAATAAGGAAATCATGAAATTTGCAGGTAAATGGTGGGACCTGGAAAGGATCATCCTGAGTGAGCTGTCCCAGAATGAGAAAAACACACATGGTATATACTCACTCATATAGACTTATAGGATAAACCTACTAAAATCTGTATATCTAAAAAAACTAATCAAAAAATATGACCCTGACTAAAACGCTCAATCCCCATCTTGAAAGGCAAAAAGGATGGACATCAGAAGAAGAAAGCAGGAAACAACCTAGGAACATGCCCCAGAGGGCCTCTGAAAGGCTCTGCCCTACAGATTATCTAAGCTGATGCTGAGACTTTATGGCCAACTGTTGGGCACAGTGCATGGAATCTTATGTAAGAAGTGGGAAATAGGAGGTTATGGAGAGGGCAGGAACCCCACAAGAGGAGCAACAGAACCAGAAGATTTGAACACAGTGGTCTTCCCAGAGACCCATACTCCAACCAAGTGCCAGGCATGGAGATAACCATTCCTGCACAGATGTAATCCATAGCAGTTTAGGGTCTAAGTGGGTTACATAGTATTGGGAAGAGGGACTGCCTCCGACACAATCTGATTAGCCTGCTCATTGATCACCTCTCCTTGAGGGAAGAGCAGTCTTACCAGGCCACAGAAGATGACAATGCAGCCACTCCTGATGTGATCTGATAGAGTAAGATCTGAAGGATGGAGAGGAGGACCTCCCCTATCAGTGGACTTGGGGAGGGGCATGCATGAAGAAGGGGGAGGGAAGGTGGGATTGGGAAGGGAGGATGGAGGGGCTTATAGGGGATACAAACTGAATAAAGTGTAAAAAAAAAGCAGCAGGCTGGGCAGTCACAAGAGGACTATCCAAATAAGGCCATTTCTAATTAAAAGATGACATCGTCTCTAATTTGGGAATGATGTTACCTTCAAAGGTAAATTGTAGGCTGGATGACGTCATCTGAGATGATATCATCTTTAGTAGTGAGTGCCTGGAACAGTATGAAGTCATGGAGAATATGAACCTAGGGTATTCTGCTTGCTCACTACAGCAGATATGAAGCACCTGCCGTGTGAAGTTAAAGTACTTCTTTTTTAGAGGGTTAGGACTTTAACATGATAAAGCAACGAAAAGTATTAAGACAAATGGCAATAAGACCAACAATGGCTATGATGGTGTGTATGTGTGTGTACAACTGTGCTAAACAATTTCCTTCACAGTAAATGAACAGCAAAAATAAAACCACCTGAGAAAACTCGATTTAAGAAATATGGTTCTCAGCGATCGTGGCTCTTGCAAAGTATCAGAGTTCTGTTCCCAGAAGTCCAACAGGTGCCTGTAACTCTGGCTCCAGGGGATTCAGCATGCCCTACTGACCTCCCTCCAAGAGCATGTGCATTCACATGTGTATAATAAACATACAGAAATACACACACCTATACATAAATAAAAACACAATAAACCTTTTAAAAATATTAAAAAAAATGATATGAGACACCTACGGTATGCTTATATTCTGAATTAAAAGAGGAGTTTATATGAAGTTTACTTTAACATGTGTTTTTCTATTGCTCAAGGCAACCAGGTTGTCTTTCTAATGGGAGACCTCTCTAGGAAATAGGTAGCAACTTTGCCTAATACAACAGGCACACAAGAGCCCAAAAAAATATTTTGATCTATTCAAACTTGTTTTGTTTTCAACATGATAACAATTGTATATTCAATAAAAATGGTAACTTATATTGGTAATCCTTTTACATGGGAACAACTCTAAAACTGACTGAGACATAAAAATGTGTCTCCAGACAAAACTCTAACAAATATACTCAAAATATATTATGCTAACCTTTTAATTGATATAGATTAAGTTGGCTTACAGTTTAGTTTCACCCAGCATATATCTTACATTCATAATTTTAGAACTCTATAATGTTTGTGAGAAATTATATGTTTGCAGAACAAAAGAACTGGACACCAGAGATGCTGGATCAAACCTGATAGAATCGTTCTTCAGCATGCTGAGACATTGACACATCTGTTCCAGCATCTTGCATGTTCCAGCATTCTGCTTGTTCCTGCCTCAACTGCTTCAATTGCTGTTTCTCATCAAAGCCTGCTCCCAAAAGAACTTTAAAGAAAGCTACTAATCTTAATAGGTCAAAGCATTGTAGACTGTTCCAAGGAGGATTTTATTAAGCCTAAAATTTCTCAATATTCAAAAACTAGACTACAAATGTTATTGCTTGCTTTATTAACCATTTTTCCCAATTTTATTTGGCCCCCCCTACAGGATTTCTACATGTCCAAAATGTCAGCTGCAAAATTTTCTTGTCATTGTGAGATGTTTATTATAATGGTCTTTTTCGAAGTGAAACAAGGAATATGCAAGGATATCACAGGAATAAAAAAAGGTAACTTATTGAATCTACTCAACTTAGGATTTTGTTTGTTATTCTCAAATAAGGTTATTTTTAACTCATTGGTAAAGGATTTTGTATATGGATCAAAAATAAGTCTATTTTTGATACATTGGTATAAGCTTTAGTATATTGATAGAAGTCAAAGTTACTTCCAATACTTTTATACTGCTATTAAAGACTGTTTAGGTTATTAGGTACTGCAAGTTAATTGCTAGTTATTGTCATCTCAGACACTGCTCTACTATATCACAGCAGTATGTATCCTAGGTTTAACAGAGATATATGGTTTTGTAGACAGGTCGATTAAATAAAGATAGGTAGTGTTCAAAAAATTCAGAGACTTACAGAATATGGCATTTAAAAGTGCCTTTATTATATTAGAAATTCTCTCACGATGAAAGAATCTTTCCTGGAAGCACCCTGCCAACCTGAAAGAAGATAATGAGCATTGAAGAACCTTTATATGGAGATGGCTACAAAAGTGGCAAACAAGCTTTTCGGGTAAAGAAATTACCTTTGCTTTACAACAACAAATTCTGCTAAAAATGGGCAGGCTTAAATGCAGGACAGGTCGACTGCCAAACTCTGCCAAAACAGCGTAAGCAAGTCCTAAATAGTGCCTGCTTCACATATATGTCTTTCAAATATTCTGAGCCAGAAAACTGAAGATGATGCTCCAATGTTATAAAGAGTTATGGGTGACTGTTCAGGCAACAAACCGTCTCTTGTCAATTTTTATTTTTTGGAAGCTGCTAACATGCACTTACTATTTATTTTAATAGCTAATTTTATTTTCTTCTCAAGTCTCTGATGGGGTTGTAAACCAAATAGTTATAGTGCCACATTTAAGCTTGAGTTGTTTAGAAGTTACCTTTCATATAGGTAATACCAATGAAGATAAAAGTTTATTTAGGTATAGAAGTTTTAACTTGTCAAGATAGATAGGAGAATCAGATAACTTTCTCCTAAGTTGCTAAATACATGTGGCCTGGACATTGTGCATGTAGATTTTGCCTAACATTTTTCATAATTTCATAATTATTATTGTATTGACAGAAAATAAGACTTTTATTGGACTTAAAGTGGGAAATGTTGGTATAATGTTCTTTTGAAATGTATACACCTTACCCTCATTCATTCAAATGCTGATTTCTTACCCTCAGTGTCTGGGTTCAATCCAGATATTGCATTGTGATAAACAGGCCAAAATAAAACAACTAGCCAAAATGTTGTGTAAATGGAGGAGCCAAAGGACAAGAAAGAGGGGAGGAGCCAGAGGGTAGGAAATGAGTGGGAGAAAAGGGTGAGAGAGCTAGGAGAGAGAGCTGGAGGACAGATCTTCAAACAACGTGGAGATTGACTGGACCTAATATTTCACAAAAAAAGAAAGTATAATGGGTAAAATCTAAATGTTAGGAAACTATGATGGCTTGGTGGTTTAGGAAGGAGTAACGATTGCCCAGCATTGTATTTTTGGTTAACTAAATAAACCCAGTTTCTGTGTGATAATTTGGTTATACAGCTGTTTAGGATTAATGGAAAGCTTTACTAAAGATAATTATTAGTAAATATTAATTTCAGATAAAACACTTTTCATGAAGCCAGAATGATGGGTCAGTTGGCACCTGAACAAGTGACCTTGAAAACGAAGAACAACATGAGAAAGGCTGGTTTTTGGAGCTCTGTATGCCTAAGGAAAAAAAATGTGCTTTGTGATGACCAGCGATTGCAGGGAGGAAGACAAGGTAGGCAGGCAGTAAAATCATGGGGCAGAGGAATAGCAGGAAGATGTTAATGAGGAATTTAAAGTCAATGCTAATAAGAGCAAGGAATTGGGAGAAACACCTTTATCCCCTTTAGTTTGTAAATGAAGGTTGTCCCTTTTTCCCAGTTGAAGGTACTATCAATCAGGAAACTGGGAAAAGGAATCTCACAAGCTAAAGCATTACTTGGGGAAATTAGAGCTACCAAACTGGTAGAAAACAAGTACTTCTAAGGTTATTCCAAATGTTCATAAAGGATCTCAAACAGATTTGTGTAATTTGTGGGCAGAAAATAATTTTAGGAGCTACATCATGAGGATGAAATGGAGTCAGAGGAAGGAACTGACAAGTCTCATAAGTAAGACTGGCCTCCTGGTCTCTCTGCCCCAGTGACTTTTCCTGACACATGTGTAAAAGATTTGGGACCACTGCAGGAGGATATTACTGTTCTCTGAGAGAAAGTCCAACTAGAAATGGAACAAGTTCAGTTTTTAACTGAATATGAGAAATTAAAATAAAAATAATAATAATAATAATAATAAATAATGTCAATAATAATAATAAAATTGGATTGTTTGAACTGGTATATTTTAAAATGGTTTTGACTTTTGAAATTATAAATTTATGATTTCACTTTATGATTTCGCTTTAAGATTTCAGTTCTAAAGAGGATGCTTTGTTTTAATAATACAAAAACATGTTTTAAAAAATATGCCTTAAAGATGGAGTTGTTTTCCGCCTTCCACCTTCCGAATAGTGAGTGCTCTCTGTCACGAACAATTCCACATTTGGCTAAGGCTGAGGATCTGGCTTGCTTCCATGTATGTGGACCTATCTGCATTGCCCACGTGGCACGCCTGGGTTGGCTACCCAGAGGCTATGTAAGCTGTGGGCTGGCTTTCCCCAGGGTCAGATGATTGTTCAAGGTTCCTGAATAAACTGCATTGAAAAAAAAAATGTAAATGTTTAAAAAGTATGTACCATGCTTGTTTTTTTGTCTTTGTCTCAACTTATTTGTTTTTATGTGCCAGGTTCTGGTTTTGGTTTGCTCATAAGGTCTGGGAACTTGGAGAGTTTTCCACTCTGGTTGAGGGAATCTGGAGGACACTTTAATTCATGGAGAAGAGATCCCAAGAGGCCCCTAAAAGTTCTACCCATTTTTGGACAAGGAGAGAGGGTATCTCAGATCCTATTTTGTGTGATAAGTGGGCTGCTGGAGCCTGCTCTCTATCTGGAAGCTTTGGAAAGGCCCAGGGGGTTCTGCTCCTTCCGGAATCTATGTGTTTTTAGGGGACCCATGAGGGGATCCACTCCTTCTGGACTCTGTGGGACTTGTGTCTGATAGGGGCTGGTCAAATCCTGGAATTTGGGTATTATGATTACTCCAAGGTGACAAAGTCAGATTTCTATGTTCCTTATGCATCTCTCTATATATGTATGTTTATCTGTAGAATTGGATATTTATAGACAAGAGACAATTTGAATCAACACCTCTGAGTTTGGTCCTGGACCATCAGAGTTAAATTCAATAAAACATTTTAAAATTATTAGGCATTTTAAAATAGTAACCCTTGAGCAGTCTAACAAAGAACTTAAAACAGTTTCTCACACCTTTGGGGGAAATAAAAAACCTTAGTATTTATTTTATTAGGTTTACAAAGTAAAACCAAGCCAAGCTGTTTAAGCCAATTAAACAAAAACTGCAGTTATTACAATATATCCTATAACAAAAACTATAAAATATTTTGTTCTTCATATAAAAAGGCTTGGGATTATTCAAAGCAAAATGTTTGAATATGCACTTTCACAGGAAAAAAAGTACTACAGTTCCACGTTAGCCCAGGGCTATGCAGGGATATATTCAGATCATTGTTAACTATTATATAAAATATATGCCTGGCTGCCAGTACCTAAATAAATGACTTAATGCTATTTCTTTCTGGCCTATACATTTAGTACAGCCAGAATTATTGCTGAGGACTACATTAATCTCTGTTTAATGTTAAATTAAACTACTCTTCTTTAAGTTTTTGCTGTTAAGTTTTAAGACAATATGATAGAAATCATAAGATTTACTAGTCCCTTCATAAATTATGTTTAGTTAAAAGTTTTCCTTTGATTTTAGTTTAAAAATGCAGAATTAAAGTTATGCTAAGATTATAATTGAGTATAAGATTGATTTTTACCTACTCTCTTTGTTGAGGTTTATTTTGTTTTGTTTTTGTTTTTTGTTTTTTTTTTAAATCTAAAATTGTAACTATAATGTTTCCCTAATAGATCTACCTAAAATTTGGTTCTAAAACATATGTTTGAAAAATATGCCAAAATTGAGATTATAACCTCCTGTTTTATAGGATGAAGTTTATCACAGATGATAAAGGAGTAACTCAAATATGCTGGCCTTCAGACTTGTCAGAGATCTGATAAATACAGCATTTTAACATATGTAAGCTTATTATGACAGAATCCAACCTGTTGAGGTACAAAAAAATCAAATTAATTCAGTTTTTATAGGTGCAACCTACAATTTTTCCATTTAAAACAAAAGTTAGCCCAATTGTTGATATTTGAATGGTATTTACTGATGGTTCATTATCTGGTGTTGCTGCCTATGCTTATAAAAGAAAAAAAAATCTTTTCAAGTGTCTAACACATCTGCACAAATACTAGAATCATCTGCAGTATTGGTTGTGTTTCAAAGTTTTAATAAGCAGTCTTTGAACATTTTTACATATAGTGCATATGTAGCTCCGGCTTTGCCTAGGTTAGAGACTGCAGCTCAATGTCAGGTATCTTGTCATGCTGCAATTGTATTTCTACAAATTCAAAATGATAAAAAACAAACTTTCCCTTTTTAATAGGAAAATTGAGGACTCATTCTAATTTTCTAGGATTCCTGTCTAAAGAAAATTCATTGGTAGATAAAGTCACCAAAGTTTTTTGTTCACAGTTAAAAAGAGCCCAGGATGCCAATAGTATGTAGTCAAACCTTGAGACTTATGTATGGATTGAGTAAGAAACAGGCCAGTAGTATAGTCAAGACTTACAGTACTGTCCTTAATATCAGCCTGTTACTCACTTGGGAGTCAGTCCTAAAGGATTGGCTCCAAATCATATTTGACAAATGGACATCATTCATATTTCTGAATTTACACAATTAAAATATATACATGTATGCCTAGATACCAATTCTGGATTTATTTTGCCACTGTTCAACTGGGAAAATCTCCAAAGAAAGTTATTGCTCATTGTCTACAGGCATTTATTATTATTATTATTAATTACACTTCATACATTTTGTATTCCCCCATAAGCCCCTCTTTCCTCCCCTCTTGATCCAACCCTCCCTCTCCTTTCTGCATGCATGCCCCTCCCAAGTCCACTGATAGGGGAGGACCTCCTCTCCTTCCTTCTGATCTTAGTCTATCAGATCAAATCTGGAATAGCTGCATTGTTTTCTTCTGTGGCCTGGTAAGGCTGTTCCCCCCTCAGGGGGAGGTGATCAAAGACTAGGCTAATCAGATTGTGTCAGAGGCAGTCCCTCTTCTCATTACTATGTAAACCACTTGAACTGCCATAGGCTACATCTGTGCATGGGTTCTAGGTTATCTCCATGAATAGTCCTTGGTTGGAGTATGAGTCTCTGTGTTGAAATTTTCTTGTTCTGTTGCTCTCTTTGTGGAGTTCCTGTCCTCTCCAGTTCTTGCTATTCCCCACTACTTACCTAAAATTCCATTCACTATGCCCAACAATTGGCCATCAGGCTCAGCATCTGCTTTGATAGTCTGCAGGGCAGAGACTTTCAGAGGCCCTCTATGGCAGGTTCCTAGGTTGTTTCCTGTTTACTTCTTCTGGCTTTCAGAGGCCCTCTGTAGAAGGTTCCTAGGTTGTTTCCTATTTTCTTCTTCTGATGCCCATCCTCTTTGCCTTTCAGGATGGGGATTTGAGCATTTTAGTTAGGGTCCTCTCTTTTGTTTAGTTTGTTTAGATGTACCAATTTTAGTGGGTTTATCCTATGTTGTATGTTTATATGAGTGAGTATATACCATGACTGTCTTTTTGCTTCTGGGACTGTAAGACCTGGGTCTCAAAGCTCAGGAGTTCAAGATCGTGCCCTTCCCAGAAACTCCCCAAGACCAAGACTCACTGCAAAAGCAAGAGGTTTATTAACCATTGCACAATGGGGTCAACCCTGCCGGTCAGCAGAGAGTAGCACCAGGAGACAAAGGCCTTAAAGTTTTTAAAAGAAAAATTGTGGGAAATTTGAAGTTTCAGTTTTGGCAATTTAGGATTAGATGAGGAAGCTATAAAGTAAGATAATTGTTTAGTCTTAGGTGTTCAAGCTTGGCCAGTCCTGCCAAGTGTGGATGCAGCTGGAATTTAAGGTGGGGATGGTTAGATCATCCTTGAAGATTAGGGGCTGCAGACTTCTGGCTGGAGGTCAAAAGCTACTCAGAAAAAGTCTGCGTTTTTTGCTAAGAAACACTATCTCAAAGACAGGAGTTTTTCTTTTTGCTGAGTGAAGGTCATTGCTTGCTTGCATTTTTTTCTATCTGTCCTAGTAGATAGGGTCACATTTTTCCATTCTCTGGAAAGGTACTAAGAGGCTTTAGCTTAACCTGAACATAAAACTCAAAACTATAGGCTTTAGAAGACATACAGGTTACAAAGTTAGTCTAACCCTTTCAGGACAACTCACTCAGGATGATCCTTTCCAGGTCCCACCATTTACCTGTAAATTTCATGATTTCCTTATTTTTCATTGCTGAGATGTACCACAATTTCTGCATCCATTCCTCAGCTGAGGGGCATCTGGGCTGTTTCCAGCTTCTGGCTATTACAAATAAAGCTGCTACAAATATCGTTGAGCAAATGTCCTTTTTGTGGGCTTGAGCCTGTTTAGGATAATATGCCTACAAGCAGTATGGCTAGATCTTGAGGAAGCACTATTCCTATTTGTCTAAGAAAGTGCCAGATTGATTTCCAGAGTGGTTGTAAAGGTTACATTCCCACCAGCAGTGGACAAGGGTTCCCCTTTCTCCACAACCTCTCCAGCTTTTGTTGTCACTTGAGTTTTTGATCTTGGCCACTCTGATGGATGTAAGGTGAAATCTCAGGGTTGTTTTGATTTGCATTTCCCCAATGGCTAATGAGGTTGAGCATTTCTTTAAATTCTTCTCTGCCATTTGATATTCCTCTATAGAGAATTCTCTGTTCATCTCTGTTCCCCACTTTTTAATTGGATTACTTGGTTTGCTGCTTTTCAGCTTCTTTAGTTCTTTATATATACTACATATGAGTCCTCTGACAGAGAAAGGGTTGGTGAAGATTCTTTCCCCATTTGTAGGCAGTCGCTTTGTTTTGATGACAGTATCCTTTGCTTTACAGAAGCTTTTCTGTTTCATGAGGTCCCATTTATTGATTGTGCTCTCAGAGCCTGTGCTGTTGGTGTTCTTTCAGGAAGTTCTCTCCTGTACCAATGAGTTCAAGGGTATTCCCCACTTGTTTTTTCTAGCTGATTTAATATGTCTGGTTTTATGTTGAGGTCATTGATCCACTTAGACTTCAGTTTTGTGCAGGGTGATAGGTATGGATCTATTTTCATTTTTCTACATATAGACATCTAGTTAGACCAGCACCATTTGTTGAAGATGCTATCTTTTTTCCATTGTATGGTTTTGGTATCTTTGTCAAAAATCAGGTGTCCATAAGTGTGTGGGTTTATTTCTGAGTCTTCTGTTCGGTTCCATTGATCCACCATTCTATTTCTATGCCAGTACCATGAATTTTTTATAACTGTTTCTCTATAGGATACCTTGAGATCAGGGATGGAAATACCTCCAGAAGATCTTTTATTGTAGAGGATTGTTTTAGCAATTCTGGGTTTCTTGTTATTCCATATGAAGTTGAGAATTTTTCTTTCCAGATCTGTAAAGAATTGTGTTGGCAATTTGATGGAAATTGCATTAAATATGTAGATTGTTTTTGGTAAGATGGCCATTTTTACTATGTTAATCCTGCCAAGCCATGAGCATGTTAGATCCTTCCATCTTCTCATATTTTCTTCTAATTCTTTCTTCAGAGACTTCAAATTTTTTCATACAAGACTTTGACTTGCTTGGTTAGGGTTATACCAATGTACTTTATGTCATTTGTGGCTATGTTGAAGGGTGTTGTTTCCCTAATTTCTTTCTCAGCCATTTTGTCTTTTGTATACCAGAGGGCTACTGATTTTTTTGAGTTAATTTTGTATCCAGTCACTTTGCTGAAGGTGTTTATCAGCTGTATGAGTTCCCTGGTAGAGTTCCTGCGGTCACTCATGTGTAATATCATATCATCTGCAAATAGGGATAATTTGACTTCTTCCTTTCTAATCTGTATCCCCTCGATCTCCTTCAATGGTCTTATTGCTCTAGCAAGGACTTCCAGCACTATGTTGAAGAGATATGGGAGAGAGTGGACAGCCTTGTCTTGTCCCTGATTTCAGTGGGATTGCTTTAAGTTTCTCTCTGTTCAGTTTGATGTTGACTATAGGCTTGCTGTGTATCTCCTTTACTATGTTTAGATATGTGCCTTGGATCCCTTATCTCTTCAATACTTTAAACATGAATAGATGTTGTATTTTGTCAAATGCTTTTTCAGTATCTAGGGAGATTATCATGTGTTTTTTTCCTTTAGTTTGTTAAAATGATAGATCACATTGATGGATTTCTGTATATTGAACCATCCCTGCATACCTGGCAGGAAGCCTACTTGGTCATTGTGGATAATATCTTTGATATGTTCTTGGATTCGGTTTGCAAGTATTTTGTTAAAGTATTTTGGCATCAATGTTCATAAGGGAGATTGGCCTGAAAATTTCTTTCTTTGTTGAGTCTTTGTGATGTTTAGGTATCAATGTGACTGTGGCTTCATAGAATGAGTTTGGTAATGTTCTTTCTGTTTCTATTTTGTGGAATATTTTGAAGAGAATTGGAGTTAGCTCTTCTTTGAAGGTCTGGTAGAATTCTGTACTGAAACTATCTGGTCTTGTGCTTTTTTTGTTTTTGATGGGAGACTTTCGATGACCACTTCTATTTCCTTGGGGGATATGGGACTATTTGATTTAATCAGGACTATTAGTCCTGATTCAGCTTTCTTAAGTCAAATTAATCAAGAAAATTGTCCATTTCATTTAGATTTTCAAATTTTGTGGCTTATACACTTTTGAAGTAGGTCCTAATGATTGTTTGTATTTCCTTAGTGTTTGTAGTTATGTCCCCCATTTCATTTCTGATTTTGTTGATTCGGGTGGTGTCTCTCTGCCTTTTAGTTAGCTTGGCTAAGGGTTTGTCTCTCTTGTTGATTTTCTCAAAGAACCAGCTCTTTGTTTCACTGGTTCTTTGAATTGTTTTATTTGTTTCCAATTGATTGATTTCAGCCCTGAGTTTAATTATTTCCAGCCTTCTACTCCTTCTTGGTGTGTCTGCTTTTTCTTTTTCTAGGGTTTTTAAGTGGGCCATTAAGTTGCTTGAATGAGCTGTCTCAAATTTCTTCTTGAAGGCACTTATTGCTATTAACTTTACTCTTAGCACTGCTTTCAATTTGTCCCACAAGTTTGGGTATGTTGTGTCTTCATTTTCATTGAGTTCTAGGAAGAGTTCAATTTCATTCTTATTTCTTCCCTGACCCAGCTGTCATGTAGTAACAAGTTGTTCAGTTTCCATGTGTGTGTAAGCTTTTTGTTATTTCTGTTATTGTTGAGGTCCAGCTTTATTCTATGGTGATCAGACAAGATTTAAGGGATTATTTCAATCTTCTTGTATCTGTTGAGGCTTGCTTTGTGACCAACTATATGGTCTACTTTGGAGAAGATTCCATGAGGTGCTGAGAAGAAGGTAAATTCTTTTAGTGTTTGGGTGTAAAGTTCTGTAAATATCTGTTAGGTCCATTTGATTCATGACCTCTGTTAGAGACATTGTTTATTTGTTTAATTTCTGTTTTGTTGACCTGTCCTTTGTTGAGAGCGGGGTGTTGAATTCTCCCACTATTAATGTTTGGGGATCTATATGTTGTTAAATTTTATCAATGTTTCTTTAACAAATGTGGGTCATCTTGTATTTGGAGGAATAGATGTTCAGGATTGTGATGTCTTCCTGTGGAAATTTCCTTTGATGAGTGTGAAGTCTCCTTCCCATTTTTTTAATTGATTTTGGTTGAAAGTCTATTTTATCAGATATTAGAATGGCTACTCCTGCTTGCTTCTTGTGTCCATTTGCTTGGAAAGTCATCTTCCAACCCTTTTCCATCAGGTTATGTCTATCTTTGTGCCTTAAGTTGCCCCGACATGCGGGCCCTAGTTATTTGTGGGGGCGAAGGGGGTTGCAGCCTGTAAAAGATGAGCAGGAGAAAGGAAGGACTCAAGCAAATGTGCACTTGTCAAGAGTCAAATTTTATTGAACCGAAGTAGGCTTTTAAGGCCAACCTTAGATAGGGGCGGGGCGAGGGAGGAGCTCAGTGTAGAATCCTTTTTACTCAGGGAGGAGCAGGTTGGAAATTCCCACTTTAGAGTTGCTCAACTTCAGGAAGGGGCAGGGTGGAAGTTACAGAATCTTCTTGGCCCGGGGCCTGGAACACTTTGCAGTTATTATAGGAAGTCAAGGCACAGTTAGCACCTTTCTGTAACTGTCAAGCAGGATGTTGGTTAACCAGGTGCAGCACGGTGGGGAGAGTGAGAAAAGGTCGGAAGTTTCTCAGGGCTTGTCTCCAACATTAAGTGTGTTTCTTGTATGCAATAGATTGCTGGGTTTTGTTTACTTATTCATTCTGTTAATCTGTGTCTTTTTATTGGAGAGTTGACTACATTGATGATGAGAGAGATTAATGACCAGTCACTGTTATATCCCTTGATTTTGATTTTGGCTGTGGTCATCAGGTTGTGTGCTTGGTTGCATTTTATTTCATTGTAGTAAAGTTAATTATTTCCTGTGTTTTCTTGAAAGAAGCTATTTTGGGGATGTTGTATTTTCTCTTCCACTGTCTTCTGTAATGCTGGACTTGTGTGCAGGTATTGTTGAAATTTGTTTTTGTCATTTAATATCTTGTTTTCTCCATCTATGAGGACTGAGAGCTTTGCAGGGTATAGTAGCCTGGGCTAACATCTGTGTTCTGTTAGGTTTTGCATGATATCCGTCCAGGCCCTTCTGGCTTTCATAGCCTCTGTTGAAAAGTCAGGTGTGATTCTAATAGTTTTGTCATTATATGTTACTTGGCCTTTTTCCCTTGCAGCTTTTAGTATTTTTTCTTTGTTCATTATACTTACGGTTTTGATTATTATGTGGAGGGAGCATTTCTTTTCTGGTCAAATTTGTTGGGTGTTCTATAGGCCTCATGTATTCTTATTGGCCTCTCCTTTAGCTTGGGGAAATTTTCTTCAATGATTTTGTTGAAAATATTTTCTGGGCCTTGGAGAAGGGAGTCTTCTTTTTCCTCTATACCTATTATTGTTAGGTTTTGTCTTTTCATATTGTCTTGGATTTCTTGGAAGTTCTGTGTCACGAATTTTTGGATTTAACCTTTTCTTTGACAGATCCATTGATTTCTTGCATTGTATCTTCTATACCTGAGATTTGTTCTTCCATTTCTTGTAGTCTGTTGGTTATGCTTACCTCCATAGTTCCTGTTTTCTTCCCTAGATTCTTCCTCTCCATTATTTCCTCCATTTGTGTTTTCTTTAATTTTCTTAATTCTATGTTCAGGTCTTGAGTTGTTTTGTTTACTTCCTTCACCTGTCTGATTGTACTTTCCTGTTTTTCATTTATTTCCTTCAACTCTGTTTCTTTTATTTCATTCAGTGCTTTAAGCATTTTCTTTCTAAATGCCATAAAGTGTTTGGCTGCAGCTCCCTCTATTTCTTTATGGATGGCAATATTCTGATTGAGTTTATCTTCCTCTATGTCTTTACGTATCTTATTTGTTTCCTCTGTTATCATCTTCATAAGCATAGTTGTTAGGTCACCTTCTTGAATTTCAGTTATGCTGGCGTGTACAGGGCAACTTGCCCCTGGATAACTGGGATCTGGAGATGCCATATTGCTCTGTCTTTTGTTGCTTGAGCTTTTACGCTGGCCTCTACCCATTGTGCTATCTTAGGTGTTTGGGGTTATTTTCTGGTGGTTCCTGAGGATCCTGTGGTGGAGAGAATCCCCTTGGCAGAAAGCTGGTTTTTCCTGAAGGATGTCTTCTCAGCTTTTTGTGTTTAGTCCCTGGATGGCTTGGTTTTTTCAGGAGTTGCTGCTGCTCACCTCAGGGATAGAGACCTGAGTAGTAACTGTGGTCTTTGTTAGTCAAGAGGGTTCTATTCTCACCCAGGGAAGTCCTGAAGATAGCTGCCCTGTTTCTGGTTTTCTTGCTGTAAATTTAATGATCAGCTGCTGTGACCCAGTTGGACATCTGGCAGGCAGCAACTGTTTGTGCCTGTGTCTGGAGCACAGCTGAATGATGGAGGCTCAGCCCTGCCAGTATGCAAGAATTTTTCCAGGGAAGGATTGGGTGATTAAGTCAGTACAGTTTCCATCCCTCCCTGTGGATTCTCTGGAGACAGGGACTCCCAGTCTCTTTTTTTGCCCTGGAGTGCACTGCTCAGTCTCCACCAGCTGGCTGGTGGCAGAAACTGCCAGTGTCTGCCTTTCTGGCCTTTGAGAGCCTGGGCACCTACCTAAACTGGGTAATTTTCAGGAGACCTTTCGGGGTGGAGTGTTAGCTGAGTGCTCTGAGACCAGACCAGCCATTTCCCTCCCTGTTTGTTTGCACTGGAGAGTGAAAATGCAGTCTCTGGTGCCCTGGGGCCCACAGTTCTATCTGATGTGGTGAATCAGGTGCTCAGGCAGGGCTCTGTGCTGGAGCCTGGGTCCCTGGCTCTGGCTCAGGGTTGGCTCCTGGGGTGCTGGTGGAACCCAAGTCTTTTCCAGGAGATGTCTGGGTGACCTAAGGTAGGTCCCAATCTTTTCCTGTACTGTGGGGTTATCTCTAGAATGAAAATTCCAGTCTCTGATAGTGTGGTGCACATGGTTCAGTCTGGGACCATGAGCAGAGACACTGGCATGTAGTTCTGGGCTAGTGCTGGTGGCCAAGCATCTGGCAGAACCGGGATCTCTTCCGCGGTTTAGCCGGGTGAGTTAAAACCTGATTGAATCCCCCATCGTGGGGTATCCTCTAACCTGGGAAACACATCACTGTGTTTTATGGCCGTGAGTTCTGATTGCTGGTCACTGGGCCAATCCTGCTGTGCTGCTGGTCAGGATGAGAGTCCGGTGCTGCAATCTTGCCCCCAAGGGATCACAGGTTTTTTATGCATTTATTTATTATGATTTGTTCATATTGTATCCTCTCTGTTCACCAATCTCTCTTCTCCTAGTCCCACCTACCCTCCTTCTTCTACCCCTATGTCCTTTCTCTAGTTCCCTGATGGAGGAGGTCCTTAATCCTCCCACTTTTATCTAACCCTAGCTTATCATGTCTCATAAGATCTGGCTGTATCATCTTCCTTTGTGGCCTGATGTACAGGACAATGTTCTCCTTTTGTCTTCAATTGCCTCTACTTATGACACTTTTCCTGCTTCTTTACCTTCCAGGCCCATTCAGTAGCCTTGTTCTACCCCTATGCCCTTTTTCTAGTTCCCTGATAATGGAGGTCTTCCTCCCTCTTCTATCATATCCTAGCTTATCAGGTCTCATTCTATCTGGCTATATCTTTTTCCTCCAGTGTGATTCATAGGGTATTGTTCTACTTGTGTCCTCAATTCCCTCTATTTAGGACACTCTTACTGCCTCCTCACCCATAAGCTTCCCAGAGCTCTGAGGATTGGGAGAATTTCATAGGGAAATCCCATTTAGAGCTGGGTGTTTTAAGGTCTTTCTCTGCATAATATTTTACTCTGCATCTCTGTATGCAATGCCATTTGATACAGAAGGATGCATCATTGTGGATAAAAGAAAATGGCACTCATCTATCATTTGAGGGCAAAGAGCAATGTATTTTAATAACAATAGCCTGGATTGCTTGAAAATTTCTGTAGGATAACTGGCCAATAACTCAATTCACTGCCATCCAATCCCCCCAATGGAAGACTGATTTGGTCACAAGAGATGGCCTATTGGAACTTAATCCCCCACTTTAAGGAGACCTACTAATAAGCGAATAATACAATATTATATTTGTCTTTCTGAATTTTAGATACTTCACCTAAGATGATTTTTCCAGTTCCATTTATTTGCCTGAAAATATCATGATGTCATTTTCTTGGCTAAATAATACTCCATTGTGGAAATATTCCACGTTTTTCCCAAAGGAGATTATTCATGCTTTTCTTCAGACCTTGGAAGTTACTGGGACTTTAATCATTGTATTGAATAACAATGAATTGGGATAACTATGTTTATGTAGCATAGGATTCCCTCCATATTCTTCAACTTCCTGGTGATTTGAATTGCAATGTACGCTTCAAGCTCAGCTATTTACATGTTGTGTTACCTGTGAGAAAATGTCTGGCAAGGGTTAGGAGGTATGTCCTTATTAGATAATATAATTCTGATTAGAGTTATAATATAGGAGGGTTTGCTTTGAGGTTGATATGCCAATAAAAGTGACCAGAGAAAATGCAGTCTCTGTCTCTCAGTCTATGTCATTTTATATCTTTGTTTTGGCTGGCCTTGGTCTCTCTAAATATGAATCAGTCTCTTTATTGCTTTCTCTCTATCTCTTTTTTCCATCTCTCTGCTTTCTGCTTGTGGTTCAGTAGTAAAAGCTATCAGTTCTTCTGAAGAACTACAATGAGAGAACTTCTTGTTGACATGACACCTTGGATGGACTGTATAAATATAAGCAAGGTCCAATTTAAATGCATTTTGTTCAAAGAATTGCCTTGTTCAGGGAGGATTTTCACAAAAAGTAATTCACTCTCTGAGGATATATTTGTGCATTGTCAAGTAATAATGGAATCTGTGATAAGGTGAAACAGGTCAAAGACACATGACTTTTTATTAATCACTTAAAAGAAATATGTGACACATTTCCTCAACTAAGAGTTTGGACAACAGGATCTTTAATCTGTGAATTTTGTGCTTTCAGCTGCCAAGATTGAGGCTTGTATGGATGCTCAATTTTCTCTCAAGTTCATTGTCTGCTTGGCCCTTTTAATAACTGGTTCCTGAAATTCTTATTGGCTTTTACCTTTTGCATGGCATCATTCTCCTTCTCAGCCAATCAGTACCTGAGAGAATCTTGAGGTTTACATGGAGATGAGTAAACAAACTTTTCTAAGTGTCCAGGATCTGATCCTGTGCATGCTTGACTCTTTCTTGTGAAACAAAACCTGCATTTATCTTATCCCTTTTTCCAGATCCCACACCTTTACTCCTGTTTACCTCTGTGACAATTTCAGGTAGGAAATGAAACTTTAATATTTATTTAATTGGACAACTTCATAATAGGGAAGCTTCAAAGTAATGTGGGAATAAATGGAATGTACCAAATGACAATGTGGTCTCCTTCTGGGCTCTTGGATCTGAAATTCCTAGGTTACAACTTTTAACTGAGCAGTTATTCATGTACTCACTAAATGGACCTTCACATTCTTGTTGATATAATAAGCTAGCAAGGTCTAGGGTACCCTGGGGTACTGAGTCTTTAAGATCAGGGAAAAGAGAAGCAAACCAGACAATTCCTGGGACTGGTTTGGCTGAGACGGAGAAAGAATGGTGAATGTAAAAGGAGAACTATAGGGCAGGATATTCTTGGACAGCTGGTGCTGTTTCACACTTGTGTTGCCAAACTGCTATAAACAGGGTTGCCTTTGCTGACCTGGCTAGATTGGTAGCTGTGTCCTACTCAGTGGTCAGGGAACATTCCTCCTGGTCCTGTGGTTTACAGTTAAAACTGGGCCTTCAGTACAGAGGTATGTGTCTGTGTTGTATGCCTAGGAAAGAAGAGTTGTTGTGTTTCCTTCAGTGGTCCTCCAGACAAAACCCTCTAAACATTGTGTTAGTGCCAGGACTACTTGTTCAGAGATGCCATCTGAGCACATAGGGTCTGAGCTAGCTGGGTAACCACTAGTTCATGATTAGGATTCTCTGGTACATAATGAATTCCTGGTATGGGTTAGGAGGTATGTCTTGTTAGGTAATATAATTCCTGTTTGAATTATATTATAGGAGGATGTGCTTCAAGGTTGGTATGCCAATAAAAGTGACCAGAGAGAATGGAGTCTCTGTCTCTCCATCTCTCTCGATTTATCTTTGTCTCAATTGGTCTCGGACTCTCTATTTCTTAATCTGTATCTCTAACTCTTTCTCTTTCTGTGTTTCTGTTTCCTTCTCTACCTGCCACATGTGGTTCATTATGAAAGGCTGCAAGTCTGCTGAAGGACTACAACAAGATGGCCTCACCTGATTTGACCTCATGGATGGTCTATTTAAAAATATAATAAAGGTCCCAATTAAATACTTTTTGTTCACAAATTTGCCTTGGCCAGACAAGGACACAGGAGCTGTCATCTCTGGGTTGTATGCTTTCAGCTGCCCAGATTAAAGCATATAGAGCTTCTCAGCCTTTCTCTGAAGCACAGTGTCCACTTGGCCTTTTTAATAACTCTGTCCTGAAACTCTTGCTAGCATTCACCTGTTTCATGACATTATTCTATCTCTCAGCCAATCAGCACCTGAGAGAATCTTGAGGTTTCCATGGAGCTGAGTAACCAAACTTTCCTCAGTGTCTAGAATCTCTGATCCTGTGTAAACATGGCTTTTTCTTGTGAAACTCAACAAGTTTTTATCTCAGCACTTTATCCAGAAGACACACATTTACTCCTGTTTACCTCTGGGACAATATCAGTTAGGAAATGCAACTTTAAGGTTTATTTAATTGGACACCTTCTTAAGTATGGAAGCTTCAATGTGGGATAAAGGGTAATGTACCAAATGACAAGGTGGTCTCCTACTGTGGTCTTGGATCTGAAACTTCCTAGATTGTGAGTTTGAACTGAGCAGTTACTGGCAAACTCTCTAAATGTACTTTTAATGTACTTTTACATTCTCATGGATATAATAGTCTGGCAGGGTCTAAGGATGCCTGGCTTTTGAGTCTTTAAGAGCAGGAAAAAGAGAAGGAAACTAGAAAAATTCCTGTGAGTGGTTTGGCTGAAACAGAGAAAGATTGGTGAGTTTAAAAGGAAAACTAAAAAAAAATAAAATGTTTGACAGATGGTATATTTCCACATTGGTGAGCAGCGTTGCCTTTGATGACCTGGCTGGATCTGTAGCTGTATCTTCCTCTGTGTTGTGTGACGAACCCACTTCATCCTAGGGTTTTCAGGTAAAACTGTTCCTTCAGGACAAAGAAATGGGTCAATGTTATATGCCTAAGAAAAAATAGCAGCTGTGTCCTCCAGAAAACTGTCTAAATGGGGTGTTAGTGGCAGGATTGCTTGTTCTCGTGTGGGTCCTGACCTTATGGCATTTGAAGTAGCTGGGTAAACAGTATTCCATGGTGAGGATTCTCTGCTATAGAATGAGTTCCTGGAAAGCATCAAAATGAAAGGATCTCACTGCCACTGCTCATTAATTGCTCTCAACATCAATGGACTCAATACTCCAATAAAAAAAATGAAGACTAACAGAATGGATGTGTAAACAACACCCATTAATCTCTTGTATACAAGAAACACACCTAAGTCACAAAGATAGATGTTACCTGAGGATAAAGGGTTGGAAGACAGCTTTCCAAGCAAATGGACACAAGAAGCAAACAGGAGTGTCCATTCTAATATCTAATAAAATAGATTTTAAATAAAAATTAATCAAAAGGAATAGGGAAAGACACTTCATACTCATCAAGGTAAAATTCCACCAAGAAGACATTACAATCCTGAACATCTATGCCCCAAATACAAGGGTACACACATTTGTAAAAGAAACATTGACAAAACTTAAACCACTCATAGATCCCCACACATTAATAGTGAGAGACTTCAACAACCCACTCTCTACAAAGGACAGGTCAACAAAACAGAAATTCAACAAAGTAGCAATGTCTCTAACAGAGGTCATGAATCAAATGGACCTAATAGACATTTATAGAACCTTACACCCAAACATAAAAGAATTTAGTTTCTTCTCAGCACCTCATGGAACCTTCTCCAAAATAGACCATATAGTAGTTCACAAAGCAAGCTTCAACAGTTACAAGAAGTTTGAAATGATCCCTGTTATCCTATCTCATCACCATGGAATAAAGCTGGACCCCAACATAAACAGTAATAGCAAAATGCCTACATACATATGAAAAGTGAACAACTTGCTACTAAATGACAGCTGGGTCAGTGAAGAAATAAAAAACAAAATTAAAGTCTACCCAGAGATCAATGAAAATGAAGGCTAAATATACCCAAAGTTATGGACACAATGAAAGCAGGTATAAGAGGAAAGTTGATAGCACTAACTACATTCAAGAAGAAATTTGAGACAGTTCATTCAAACAGTATCAAGCCTCCCTTAAAATCCCTAAAAAGAGAAGAAGCAGACAACACCAAAAAGGAGTAGATGGCTGGAAATAATCAAACTCAGGGCTGAAATCAATCAATTAGAAACAAATAAAACAATTCAAAGAATCAATGAAAACAAGAGCTGGTTCTTTGAGAAAATCAACAAGATCAAGATAGACAAACCCTTAGCCAAGCTAACTAAAAGGTAGAAAGACACCATTCAAATAAAAAAAATCAGAAATGAAAAGGGGGACATAACTACAGAAACTGAGAAAATCCAAACAATCATTAGGACCTACTTCAAAAGTGTATAAGCCACAAATCTAAATGAAATGGACAATTTTCTTGATTAATTTGATTTAAGAAAGCTGAATCAGGACTAGGCAAATCAAATAGTCCCATATTCCCCAAGGAATACAAGTGGTCATCGAAAGTCTCCCATCAAAAAAAAAAAAAAAAAAAAAAAAAGCCCAAGACCAGATAGTTTCAGTGCAGAATTCTACCAGACCTTCAAAGAAGAGCTAACTCCAATTTTTTTCAAACTATTCCACAAAATAGAAACAGAAGGAACATTACCAAACTCATTCTATGAAGCCACAGTCACCTTGGTCCCTAAAGCTCACAAAGACCCAACAAATAACGAAAATTTCAAGCCAATCTTCCGTATGAACATTGACACAAAACTACTCAACAAAACACTTGTAAACCAAATACAAGAACACATCAAATATATCACCCACTATGACCAAGTAGGCTTTGTCCCATGTATGCAAGGGTATTTCAATATACAGAAATACATCATTTGATCCACCGTATTAACAAATAAAAGGAAAAATGGTAATTTTTAAAAATTACCATATGATAATCTCCATAGATGCTGAAAAATCATTTGACAAAATCCAACATCCATTCATGTTTAAAGTATTGGATAGATCCGGGATACAAGACACAAATCTAACATAGTAAAGGCAATATACAGCAAGCCTATAGCCAACATTAAACTGAATGGAGAGAAACTTAAAGCATTCCCACTGAAATCAGGGACACTGAAATCAGGGACAAGACAAGGCTGTCCACTCTCTCCATATCTCTTCAATATAGTTCTGGAAGTCCTTGCTAGAGCAATAAGACAATTGAAGGAGATCAAGGGGATACAAATTGGAAAGGAAGAAGTCAATTTATCACTCTTTGCAGATGATATGATAATATACATGAGTGACCCCATAAACTCTACCAGGGAACTTCTAGAGCTGCTACACACAGTCAGGAAAGTGGATGGATACAAAATTAACTCAAAAAATAAGTAGCCCTCCTGTATACAAAAGACAAAAGGGCTGAGAAATAAATTATGGAAAAAAGCAACCGTTACAATAGCCACAAATGACATAAATTACCTTGGAGTAACCCTAACTAAGCAAGTCAAAGACTTCTATGAAAAAAATTTCAAGTCTCCAAAGAAAGAAATAGAACAAGTTATCAGAAGATGGAAGGATCTCCCATGCTCATGGCTTGGCAGGATTAACATAGTAAAAATGGCATCTTACCAAAAGCAATCTTCATATTCAATGCAATTTCCATCAAATTACCAACACAATTCTTTAAAGACCTGGAAAGAAAAATTCTCAATTTCACATGGAATAACAAGAAAACCAGAATTGCTAAAACAATCCTCTACAATAAAAGATCTTCTGAAGTTATCTCCATCCTAGATCTTAAGTTGTACTATAGAACAACAGTTATAAACAACTGCATGGTACTGGCAAAAAAACAGAATGGTGGATCAATGGAACCAAACAGAAGACCCAGAATTAAACCCACATACTTGTGGATACCTGATCTTTGACAAAGATGCCAAAACCATACAATGGTAAAAAGATAGCATCTTATACAAATAGTGCTGGACTAACTGGATGTCTACATGTATAAAAGTGCGAATAGATACATACTTATCTAGAGTCCAAGTGGATTAAAGACCTCAACATAAAACCAGACACATTAAATAAGTTAGAAGAAAAAGTGGGGAACATCCTAGAACTCTTTAATACAGGACACAACTTCCTGAAGAGAACACCAATAAGCACAGGCTCTAAGAACAACAATAAATAAATGGGACCTCATGAAACTGAAAAGCTTCTGTAAAGCAAAGGACACCATCATCAAAACAAAATGATTTCCTACAGACTGGGAAAGAATCTACACCAAACCTTCATCTGACAGAGGGCTAATATCCAGTATATATAAAGAACTAAAGAAGCTAAAAGCAGCAAACCAAGTAATCCAATTAAAAAATGGGGAACAGAGCTAAACAGAGAACTCTTTGTAGAGGAATATCAAATGGCAAAGAAACACTTAAAGAAATGCTCAATGTCATTAGCCATTAGGGAAAAGCAAATCAAAACGACCCTGAGATTTCACCTTACGTCCATCAGAATGACCGAGATGAAAAACTCAAGAGACAACACATGCTTGAGAGGCTGTGGAGAAAGGGGATCCCTCCTCCATTTCTGGTGGGAATGTAAACTTATACAACCACTTTGGAAATCAATCTGGCACTTTCTCAGACAACCAGGAATAGTGCTTCAGCAAGATCCAGCCATACCACTCCTAGGCATATATTCAAAAGAGGCTCAAGTACCCAACAAGGATATTTGCTCAACCATGTTTGTAGCAGCTTTATTTGTAATAGCCAGAAGCTGGAAACAGCCCAGATGCCCTTCCTGTTTCTTTGAGGCCTGATTCTCAGGGCATAGAATCTTGTGTCCTCAATTTCCTCTAATTTTGACACTCTTCAAGCCTCCTCTTCTGCAGGCTTAGCAGAGAAGTGAGGAGAGGTAGAATTTCAAAGGGAAATCCCACTTATACCTGGTTTTAGGTTGGACTGTGGATCTCTGTATGCAATCCCATTTGGTGCAGAAAGCAGCATCTCTTTGGAATCAAGAACATGGCACTTATTTATCTGTTCAGGGCATAAAACAACATATTTTAATAAGAAGGTTCTGGGTTCCCTGCCAATTTCCATAGGATGCCGTGGCCCAACAACTCAATTACCTGCCATCCAATACCCCTAGTGGAATACTGGCTTTGTAACAATATGTGGCCTATTGGAACATTAGGCCATCTAACACTATTAGAAGACCTCCTAATAAGTGAACACCTACCATATTTTTCTTTCTGCATTTTATTTAGTTGACCAGGATGATTTTTCCTGGTTCCAATCATTTGTATGAAAATATCAAGATGTCATTTTTTTAGTGAATAATACTCCATTATGGAAATAATCCACATTTTATCCCAGAGGAGATTGTCAGTCTTTTTGTGTAGACCTTGGAAGTTGCTGGGACTTTAATCATTGTATTGAATGATGACCTATGAGGATAACTATGATCTTTTAGCTTAGAATCCCTCCATCTTCCTCTACCTCAATGTGTTTTGAATAGCAATGTCCCCTGGAAGCTCAGCTATTTCCAAGATTAGATCCAGTGAGGAAATGTCAGGGAAAGGAAAAAATGGTATTGCCTTGTTAGATAATATAATTCCTGTTGGAGTTATGTTATAGGATGGTGTGCTTTGAGGTTGATATGCCAATGAAAGTGACCAGACAGAATAGAATCTCGGTCTCTTGTTCTCTGTCACTTTATATCTTTTTTTTCTTTCTGTCCCTATATATTTCTGAATATATCTGTTTAGCTCTTTCTCTCTCAAACTCCCGCTCTCTGACTGCAGCTTTTCTTTCAGTATGAAACGCTCTCAGTTCTGCTGAAGGACTATAAGAAGTTGACTGCTTTAGGTAACATGATATCAGGGATGTTTTCTGTCAAAATATAAGAAAGTTCCCAATTAAAAGGTTTTTGTTCAAAGATTTGCCTTGGTCTGGGAGCATTTACCAGTAAGTAATTCAGTGACTGAAGACATATCTGTGCATGTAACAAATAATAATGGAATCTGTCATAATGTGAAAGCCACATGTCAAGGATAAGTGACTTTATTAATGAACACTTGAAAGCAATATGTGACACTTTTCCTGAACTAAGAATCTTGGAAACAGGAACTCTCATCTCAGAGTTGTGTGCTTTCACCTGTCCAGTTTGAGGCCTGTGAGGCTGACCACCATTTCTCTCCAGCATGATGTCTACTAGGCCCTTTAAATAACTGGCTCCTGAAACTCTAACTGGCTCTCACCTGTTTCATGGCATCATTCTCCCTCTCAGCCAATCAACAACTGAGAGAATCTTGTGGTTTCCATAGAGATGAGTAAACAAACTTTCCTCAGTGTCCAGTATCTTTGATCCTGTGCGCATGTGACTTTTTCTTATGAAACCCAACAAGCCTTTATCTATTCCCTTTATCGTGATTCCACACCTTTACTCATGTTTACTTCTGTGATGTTAGGTAGGAAATGAAATTTTAATGTTTAATTGGACAGCTTCTTAAATAGGGAACTTCAAAGTGATGTGAAATTAAGAGGAAAGTACCCAATGACAAGGCGGTCTCCTACTGTGTTATTGGATCTAATACTTCATAGAATTTGACTTTGAACTGAGCAGTTACTTAAGTCCAAACTAAACGTATCTTCATATTTTATTGATATAATAGGCTGGCAGGGTCTAGGGTTCCCCGTGGTACTCAGTGCTTAAGAGCAGGGAAAATAGAAGGAGACCAGACAATTCCTGGGACTGTTCTGGCTGAAACAGATAAAGATTGTTGAGTGTAAAAGGAGAACTGAGGGCCAATAAACTTTTTGACAGATGGTGCTCCCAATAAGTGAATACATGCCATATTTTCCTACTGCATTTTAGTTACTTCACCCAGGATGATTTTTCCTGGTTCCATGCATTTGCTTGAAAATATAATGATGTCATTTTCTTAGCTGAATACTACTCCATTATGAAAATATTCCACATTTTTTTCCCAAAGGAGATTGTCAGGCATGATTTTTAAGTCTTTGGAAGTTGTTGGGCCTTTAATCATTGTATTGAATGACAAACTTTCAGGATAACAATGTTCTTTTAGCCTAGAAGTCCCTCCATATTCTTCAACTTCTTTGTGGTTTGAATTGCAATGTCCCCTTGAAACACATCTATTTACATGTGGAGTTCCCAGTGAGAAAATGTCAGGGAAGGGTTAGGAGTTATGACATTGTTAAATAATATAATTCTGTTTCTTTCCCTAATTTCTTTTTCAGCCCTTTTATCTTTTGTATGAATGAAGGCTATTGATTTTTTCCAGTTAATTTTATATCCAGCTACTGTGCTGAAGTTGTTTATCAACTGTGGAATTTCCCTGGTAGAATTTTTGTGTTCACTCAGTTAAACTATCATATCATTTGCAAATAGTGATAGTTTGAACTCTTCATTTCTGATTTCTATCCCCTTGATATCCTTCAATTGTCTTTTTTCTCTAGCAAGAACTTCCAGAACTATGTTGAAGAGATATGGAGAGAGTGGGCAGCCTTGCCTTGTCCCTGATTTCGGTGGGAATGCTTTAATTTCTGAGTTTGGTTTGTTGTCATCTATAAACTAACTGCATATTGCCTTTACTATATATGGATATGTGCCTTGTATCACTGATCTCTCTAATACTTTAAACATGAATGAATATTGGATTTTGTCAAATGATTTTTCAGCAGCTAAGGGTATTATCTTTTGTTCTTTTCTTTCATTTTTTTTAATATTGTGGATCACATTGATGGATATCTGTATATTGAAACACCCCTGCCTACCTGGAATGAAGCCAATTTAATCATAGTGGATGATATTTTTGATGTGTTCTTGTATTCGGTCAAAGACATGAAGTACCATGGTATGACCCTAGCCAAGCAAGTCAAAGATTTTTATGGAAAAATTTTTAAGTCTCTGAATAAAGAATTAGAAGAAGATATCAGAAGATGGAAAGATCTCCCATGCTCATGACTTGGCAGGCTTGACATTGTAAAGATTGGCATCTTACCAAAAGCAATGTACAAATTCAATTCAATTCCCATCAAATTACCAACATAATTCTTGATAGACCTTGAAAAATAATTTCTCATCATCCTATGGAAGAACAAGAAACCCAGAATAGCTAAAACAATCATCCATAATAAAAGATCTTCTGGAGGATTCTCAATTCCTGATCTTAAGCTGTACTATATAGCAACAGTAATAAAAATTGCATGGTACTGGCATAGAAACAAAATGGTGTATCGATAGAACCAAATAGAGGACCCAGAAATAAAGCCACACTCTTATGGACATTTGATTTTCGACAAAGATGCCAAAACCATATAATGGAAAAAAGATAGCCTCTTCACCAAGCTGTGGTTGTCTCACTGGATGTTTACATGTAAAAAATGCAAATAAAACCATACTTATCAGCATGCACAAAAAGTCCAAGTGGATCAAAGACTTCAACATAAAACCAGACACATTAAATAGGTTAGAAGAAAAAGTAGGGAAGATCCTTGATCTCACTGGTACAGGAGAAAACTTCCTGAACATTATACCAACAGCACAGGCTCTAAGAGCAACAGCCAGTAAAATGGGACCCAATGAAACTGAAAATCTTGTGTAAAGCAAAGGACACTCTCATCAAAGCAAAACAAATGCCTACAGATTGGGAATGAATCTCCACTAACCCTTTATGTGACAGAAGGCTATTATCCAGTATATATAAAGAACAAAGAAGTTGAAAAGCAACAAATCAAGTAATCCAACTAAAAATTGGGAAATAGAGCTAAACAGAGAACTCTCGATAGACAAATACTGAATGGCAGAGAAACACTTAAAGAAATGCTCACATAATTAGCCATCAGGGAAATGCAAATGCAAATGACCCTGAGATTTCACCTTACAGACATCAGAATGGCCAAGATCAAAACTCAAGTGACAACACATGCTGGAGAGATTGTAGAAAAATGGAAACCCCCCCCCTCCACTGCTGGTTGGAATTTAAAGTTGTACAACCTCTCTGGAAAACAATCTGGTGCTTTCTCAGACAACTAGGAATAGTGCTTCCTCAAGATCCAGCTATATCATTCCTAGGCATATACCAAAAGAGGCTCAAGTACACAGTAAGGACATTTGTTCAACCATATTGGTAGCATCTTTATTTGTAATAGCCAGAAGCTGGAAAAATCCCAGAGGCCCCATGACTGTAGAATGGATACAGAAATTGTGGTACATCTATGAAATAGAATATTACTCAGCAATAAAAACAAACAAACAAAAAACAAAAAAAAAACAAGGAAATCATGAAATTTACAGGTAAATGGTGGGAACTGGAAAGGATCATCCTGAGTGAGCTATCCCAGAAGCAGAAAGACACACAAGGTATATACTCACTCATATAGACATACTAATTTAGGATAAACCTAGTAACATCTGTACAACTAAAGAAACTAATGAACAGGGAGGACTCTGGCTAAAATACTCAATGCCCATCCTGAAAGGCAAAGAGGATGGACATCAGCAGAAGGAGAAGACATCGAACAAGTTAGGAACTTGCCACAGAGGGCCTTTGAAAGTATCTGCCCTGCAGAGTATCAAAGCTAATACTGAGACTTAAGGCCAACTGTTGGATAGAGTGCATGGAATAATGAAAGAAGTGGGAAATAGTAAGATCAGGAGAGAACAGGAGCTCTACCATGAGAGCAACAGAACCAAAAAATCTGAGCACAAGGATCTTTCCTCAGACTCATACTCCAACCAAGTACCACACATGGAGATAAACTAGAACCCCTGCATAAATGTAGTCTGTGTCAGTTCAGTGCGCAGGTTCCATAGTAATGGGAAGAGGGACTGCCTCTGATAAGAACTGTTTGGCCTGCTCTTTGATCACCTCACCCTAATGGAGGAGCAGCCTTACCAGGCCATAGAGGAAGACAGGGAGGCCATTCCTGATGGGATCTGATAGAATTGGATTAGATATAATGAGAGGAAGTCTTCCCCTATTAGTGGAATTTTGGAGGGGCATGTATGGAGAAGAGGGAAGGAAGGTGGGAAAGGGAGAGAATAAATGAGGGGTTTATAAAAAGATACAAAGTGAATAATTGCTAAAAATTAAAATAAAAAATACTAAAAAAGTATATAATTCTTTTTGGAATTATATTATAGGAGGGTGTGCATGTATATTGATATGACAATAAATGTGACCAGACAGATGGGAGTCTCAGTCTCTCGGTATAGGTCATTTTATATCTTTATATATTCTATTGGTCTCACTCTCAAATTTCTGAATCTGTTTCTCTAGCTCTTTTGCTTTTTTTCTTTGTCTCCCTCCCTCTATCTACTGTTTGTAATTCAGAATGAAATGTTCTCAGCTCTGTTGAAAGACTACAAGAAGTTGACTACTTGGTAACTTGATATCAGGGATGTTCTTTGTCAAAATATAAAAAAAGGTCCCAATTAAATGCTTTTTGTCCAAAGAGCTGCCTTGGTAATGGAGCATTTTCCCAGTAAGCATTTCATTCACTGAAGACATATCCGTGCATTTAACAATTAATAATAAAATCTGATAATGTAAAAGTCACATGTTAATGATATGTAACTTTATGAATGAACACTTGAAAGAAATATGTGACACTTTTTCTGAACTAAGAGTCTTGGAAATAGGAACTCCCATCTCTGGGTTTTTTGATTTCAGCTTGCCATATTGAGGCATGTAGGGCTGCTCAGCCTTTCTCTCAAGCAGGCTGTCCACTTGTTCCTTTTAATAACTGGCTCCTGAAACTCTTACTGGCCCTTACCTGTTTCATGACATCATTTTCCCTCTCAGCCAATCAGAAACTAAGAGAATCTTGAGGTTTCCATGTAGATGGGTAAACAAACTTTCCCCAGTGTCCAGTATCTCTGATCCTGTGCACAGTGACTTTTTCTTGTCAAATCCAACAAGAATTTATCTCATCCCTTTCTTCATATCCCACTCCTTTACTCCTGTTTCCCTCTGAGACAATGTCATGTAGGAAATGAAACTTTATTGCTTATTTAATTGGACAGCTTTCTAAGTAGGAAAGCTTCTAAATGATGTGGGATTTAAGGGAATGTACCAAATGACAAGGTATTCTTCTACTGTAGTCTTGTATCTGAAATTTCCTAGGTTGTGACTTTGAACTGAGCAGATACTCATGTACTCACTAAACATACCTTCAGATTCTTATTGATACAATAGGTTGGCAGGGTCAAGGGTTTTGGAGTATTTAGTCTTTAAGATCAGGGGATAAAGAAGGAAACCAGACAATTCCCTTGACTGGTTTCACTGAAACAGAGAAAGATTAGTGTATGTAAAATTAGGAATAAGGGGCAATGTGCTCTTTGACACCTGGTGGTGTTCAAAACTACTGTTGCCAACTCTTTGTGAGCAGAGATGCCTTGGCTGATGTGGCAGGAACAGCAGCTGTGTTCTCCTCCATTGTCAATGAGAATTTCTCCTGGTCCCAGGGTTTACAGTTAAAACTGGGACTTCAGGGCAACAAATTGGGGCAGTGTATTATGCCTAGGACACAAGAGGAGCTGTGTTTCCTGCTGTAGTTCTCAACACAAACCTTCTAAATGTAGTATTAGTACCAGGACTGCTTGTTCAGAGGTGTCTGAGGTGGCTGGGTAACCACTAGTTCATGGTTAGGATTCTCTACTACATAATGAGTTTCTGGAAAGCATGCCTTACAAATTCAAACTCTGACCTACTTCAGCAGAATATTTTCTCCATTTTAAAAGTCATTTGAAAAGTTGTCAACATATTATTTTTATTGATTATGTGGGAATATAATATAACCTACATTACACTCCTTTTCCATTGCTGCCAGGTGCAAATTCCTAACCATGTGTCACACTAAAAATTTGTTTTTCTGTAAATTACCCCAATTGAAGTATGTGTGGTTCATATACTCACTGAAATTTGATCAGATTCTCAGTTCTAAGTCCCTTAAAGAAAACTGAGTTCATCCTTACCACACCCTGGCACCACTGCTAAGAAGAAGCCACCAGTCCTGAAGATCTCTTTACTTCATCACCTTATTCACAGATTTTATTACGTATTTATTTATTATGATGTGTTCATTTTGTATCCCCTCTGCTGCCCCCTCCCTCTTTCCCTTCTCATTCACTTAGCTTTCTCCTTCTTCCCTTATGCCCTTTCTCTAGTTCGATGATAGAGAAGGAACTCCACACCCTTCTGACATTAGCTTATCAGGTATCACCAAGGCTGATTTATCATCTTCCTCTGTGGCCTGTTTCTCAGGACATTGTTCTCCTTGTACCTTAAAAGGCTCTACTTATGATACTCTTCTTGTCTGCTCCCCTGCAGTCTTCCCAGAGATCTGAGGGGAGGGAGAATTTCATAGGAAAATCCCATTCAGTGCTGGGTGTTTTAAGGTCTCTGTCTGCATAGTATCAGACTGTAGGTCTATATATGCAATCCCATTTGATGCAGAAGGAAGCATCTCTGTGGATCCAAGAACATGGCACTTATCTATCATTTGAGCGCACAGAACAACATTTTTAATAACACCAGTCTGAATGCTAGAAAATTACAGTAGGATGTGCTGGCTCAACAAATCAGTTGATTGTCAGCCAATAACACTAGTGGAAGACTAGTTTGGTCATAATAAATTTCCTATTATTATTATTATTATTATTATTATTATTAATATAATAGGCTGGCAGAGTCTAGGGTCTCTGGTGTATGTCTTACTACACTGTTTCCAATTAGCAGTAAATAAGGAGGATTTACACATGCCAAACCAGTAGTGTACTTGATTGATTTAGCAAAGCTACTTGCATTCCCAGAGAGAACGCCTATATATCCCAAGGCTGCCTCTAATTTCCATACATAGGTTTGCCAAATTTATTTGAAGTCCTCCAAAATGCAGCACTAACATCTTTTTCAAAAACAAAGGAATTTTGACTGCATTTATCAGAAGCCAGAACAGTCCAGTCCACAACTCTAAATGCAGGGCCATTGTGCCAGGAGTACATGGTGGGTGTTCCTCCAATGCATCTTGTCCAAGAAAAAAATCAGTCGAGGAAAAGCACGTTGATCTCAATTCTCATGGGGTGGGGGGTGGTAAATGATTAGAGATGTAAGACTGTCATTCACCCCACTAGGAAGGGAAAATAATTTCCTTCCAATGTTCCACTTTTCCTGGTTGCAAGGGGAGGCTTGAACTGCCAAGTTTAGAGTAGTTGGAATTCTGACCTATTACCTGGACAAGGAAGACTGGTAAGCTGTCCTGATGAATACTCTTCTCTGGTAAAGCAAAGAAGATGACCTCTTCCTATTCCTGAAAAGTTAAGAGTCTGTTTTACTTGTGTTCCTTCAAAAGCAGGAAACCCAGCAAGCAAGTATTGTTGACATTAAAAGGACTTCTGGATAATCCCAGAAAACTTTATGTAGTAGCATTGGATTAGGAACATAGACCCAATAAACAGTCATCTTGACTGAAGGAGTGTTCATTGACATCATTATCATTGTCAGGAGAAAACTCCTCATCCACTTGTGCACCAGATGTTCGTGTAGCTATCGAGCTGCATCAGTTTCCTATGGAAAAACACAGACAGATCCTTGTCCCCATATGAGTACAGGGACAAGTCCATGCCATTGATTTGTTAAAGGATCCCTCCATTTCACTCTAGCAAAAATTTTCTTGGTTTCTGTATGCCAAAATCTATCTGCTGCAGATTTACCATGCTTATCCAAATTTTAAAAATTCAGAATTTAATGTACATGTTTAAGATGATTCGTAGATGTCCAGGGGAGTAGCTCACCCTTCTTTGTCTTTTTGCAAGGCTCTACCATGCCTTGTCCCTTGAGGATTATAAATTATTTTAGTTGTATGAGAAACTTCAAACTGTTGACAACTTATTTTTCAGCTTTCAGGAACTTTATTTTTCTTCCACCTTTTCCCCCTTTGCTCAGGACCACTCTGTGGTGGCCCCAACCCACTTGGTGGCCTGCTCTGTGGGAGCTGCTGACCAGTCCTCAATGGCTGGCTGGGCACTCTAGTCTTCAGTAGGGAACTGCTGTATGGACACAGTGGGCACCTGCACACCCTCAAACCAGTCTGCCACTTCAGGCTGAGCGGCAATGAACTCAGGAGCTGGCGCAGTCCATTCGCCCTGGAATTCCTCCTTGGTCACAGCCTTCTCAGCAGCAGCCTGCTCCTCCTTCTCAATCTCTTCCCGGTCTCTGTAGAAATAAAGGTCAGGCATAACTTTCCAGGGGTGCTCACAGGAGATAGTGCCATGCATGCTGAGCACTTCCGGGGCCAGCATCCACCACATCAAACCCACTGAGTGAGCACCCTTGTTGTTACATGGGATGGCAATGTCCACATAGCACAGAGGGGAATCTGTGTTGCACAGAGCAATGGTGGGCAGGTTGACATAAGAGGACTCCGTGAGAGGCTGGTGATCAGCCCTGGTATCAGTCACCACCAGAAGCCGTGGTTCCCTGAAGGCCGCTTGGATCTATTTAGTGAAGGTCCCGGGTGTGAAGCGGCCAGCAATCTGTGTGGCTCCAGTGGCAGCAGCAAACTTCAGCAGAGCTTGCTGGCCAGTGTTCCTGGAGGAGATGATGCTGACATCAGCAGGGTTCTCAATGGCAACAATAGCCCAAGCAGCAAGCAACAGCTTCTCCCAGGTCCTCTTCAGATTTATGATGTAGATACCATCACTCTTCCTTTTGTAGATGTATTGCTCCATCTGAAAGTCAAGGTTGGTGCCACCTTAAGTGGGTTCCTGCGGCAAGGAATTTGAGGACATCCTCCTCCTTCATGGGCAGGACATCAAGGGCATTGGACATTGTGTAAGCTTTCCCTTTAAGTTATGCTGGGAATCAAAAACAATGCCATATGGACCCATCCCCAGGCATCACGGAAAAACAACAAAATCTTTTAAAATATTTGCTCATATATCATGTTCCATTGTCAGTTTTAAATTGCTGAGGAACTCCTAGAACATTAAAAGCCTGTAGACAATGAGCAATAACATTCTTTACTTTTCCTGGTCAAGGAGTGGTAAAATAAATCCAGAATAGGTATATATGCAATCATGTACATATTTTCAGTGTTTAAATTCAAGAACATGGGTAATATCCATTTACAAAATCTGATTTAGATCCAGTCATTTAGGATTGACTCCCAAATGAGGAACAGGCTGAAATTGAGGACAAGTACTGCAAGCCTTGACTGTTCTACGGGCCTATTCCTTAGTCAATTCACATTTAAGTCTCAAGGTTTGACCAATAGGATGATGGATATTAAGGGCATCATGGGCTCTTTTTAACTGTGAACAATAAACTTTGGTGACTTTATCTGCCAATTCATTTCCTTTAGACGGGGGTCCTGGCAAATTAGAATGAGCCCTCAAATGTCTTATAAAAAAGGGAAAGTTTTCTTCTTTTTCTTTTTGTATCAAATTTTGTAAAAATTAAATTCCAGCTGGAGAAGATTTCTGAATTTGATCTGCATTCTCTAGCCTAGGCAAAGACTGAGCTGCATATTCACTATCTGTAAAAATGTTCAAAGACTGCTTATTGAAACCATGAAACACAGCAATAGAACATATAACTCTGCTATTTGCGCAGAGTGAGTTAGACACTTGAAAAGATATTGTTTATCTTTTATAAGCACAGGCAGTAGCACCAGATAATGAACCATCATTAAATACCATTAAAGTATCAACAATTGGGCTAACTTTTGTTTTAAATGGAAAAATAATAGGTTATACCTATTATTTTTATATTATACCTAAATGAATTTTTTTGCATCAACAGGTTGAACTCTGTAATAATAAGCATACATATGTTAAAATGCCATATTTATCAGATCTCTGACAAGTCTGAAGGCCTGCATATTTGAGTTATTCTTTGCTTACTTTTATCATCTGTGCTAAACTTCATCCTATAAAACAGGATGTTATAATCTCAATTTTGGCATATTTTTCAAATGTATGGTTTAGAATCAAATTTTAGATAGATCTATATAGGCAAACATTATAGTTACAATTTTAGATTTAACCTTAGAAAAAAGAAACTTCAACAAAGAGAATAGGTAAAACTCAATCTTGTACTCATAATATTTAGAATAACTTTAAATGTGCACTTTTTTAAACAAAAATCAAAGCAAAACTTTTAATTAAACAATTTTTAAAGGGACTAGCAAATCTATGAATCCTATCATGTTGTATTAAAACTTAACAAAAACTTAAACGACAAAAGTTTTACTTAACGTTAAACAGAGAACTTAACCTATAGCCCTCAGAAAAAAATGGACTATTCTGGTCAGACCAAATGCATAGTCCAGAAAGAAACAGCATTAAGTCATTTATATAGGTACTGGCAGCCAGGCATATATTTTATATAATGGTTAACAATCATATGAATATAACCCTGCAAAACCTTGGGCTATCATGGAAATATAGTCCATTTTTCCTGTAAAAGAGCATATTCAAACATTTTTGTATTGAAGACTCTCCACCCTTTTTAAATGAAGAACAAAATATTTTATAGTTTTTGTTACAGTATATATTGTAATAATGCAGTTTTTGTTTAATTGGCTTAAACAGCTTGACTTGGTTTAACTTTGTAAAGCTAATAAAATAAATACTAAGGTTTTTTATTTCCCCCAAAGGGTTAAGAAACTGTTTTAAGTTTTTTGTTAGACCACCCAAGGGTTATTATTTTAAAATACCTGATAAATTTTAAAATGTTTTATAGAATTTAACTCTGATGGTTCAGGACCAAATTCAGAGGTATTGATTTAAATTGCCTCATGTCTGAAAATATCCAAGTCTACAGATAAACATTCACAGAGAGAGAGAGATACATAAGGAACATAGAAATCTGGAATTGTCACCATAGAGTAAACAGAACACCCAAATACCAGAATTTTATTAGCCCCTACCAGACACAAGTCCCCTAGATTCCAGAAGGATTGGATCCCTCATGGGTCCTCTCCACACACATAAAAGGATTTCAGAAGGATCAGAGACCCCATAGCCCTTTCCACAGCTTCCAAATGGAGAGTGGACTCCAGCAGCCCTGTTATCAGACAAAATAGGGTTGCAGCAACCCTCTCTCGTGGTTCCAAAAGGAGTAGAACCTTTAGGGCCTCTTCCCGATGAACTGGAGCGTCCTCCAGATTCCCTTCACCAGACTGGAAACTCTCCAAGTTTCCTAGACCTTGCAAGCCAACCAAAACCAGAAACCAATACAGAAGCAGGAAGACAAAACAAAACAAAAAAACAGAGACCAAGGGAAAAAACAACAACAACAACCAGGGTACCTGCTTTTTAATTTTTTTTTAATTTTTTTTCTTATCAGTTACATTTTATTAACTCTGTATCCCACTCCCTCATTCCCTCCCAACCGCACCCTCCCTCCCTCCCCTGCTCCTTTCCAAGTCCACTGATGAGAGGGGGCTCCTCCCATTCATCTGATGGTGTTTGATCAGGTATCTTCAGGACTGGCTGCAAAGCCCTCCTCTGTGGCCTAACAGGCCTGCTTCTCCCTTGGGGGGGGGGCGAGGTCAAAGAGCCAGCCATTGAGTTCCTGTTAGAAATAGTCCTTGTTCCCCTTACTATATAATTGGTTACTGAGCTACATCTGAGCAGGATACATGTACAGGATACATCTGAGCAGAGGTTCTAGGTTATATCCATACATGGTCCTTGGTTGAATGTCAGTCTCAGAAAAGACCCTGTGTCCAGATATATTTGATCCTTGTGGCACTCCTATACTTTCCCCATCATTCTAACTCCCTTCTTTCATATGATTCCCTGTACTCTGCAGAAGTTTTGGTTATGAGTCTTTGTATCTGCTTTGAAAACACTGCTAGTTAGAGTCTTTCAGATGCCTTCAGTAGACTCCTGTCATACATTCAATGCACATCCCATCTGTCTTTCTAAACAAGGATTGATAATCTTACCCCATGTCCACTCTCTTGATTATCATTTCTAGGTATATAGATTTCATTATGATTATCATATCTTGTAGGTCTATATAAGCAAGTATATACCGTGTTTGTCTTTCTCCTTCTGGGATACTTCACTCAGAATGATCTTTTCTGGATCCCACCATTTGCCTGCAAATTTCATGATTTTCTCCTTTTTGATTGCTGAGTAGTATTCCATTGTATAAAAATACCACAATTTCTGTACCCACCGTTGATGGACATCTGGGTTGTTTCCAGGTTCTGGCTATTACAAATAAAGCTGCTATAAACATGGTTGATCAAGTATTCCTTTTTGTACTTGGGCAAAGTTTGGGTATATAGCTTGCAGTGGTATAGCTGAGTCTTGAGGAAGCACTATTCCTAATTTTCTGAGAAAGCACTAGATAGATTTCCAAAGTTGTTGTACCAGATTACATTCTACAAGCAGTGGAGGAGAGTTCCCCATTCTCCACAACCTCTCCAGCATGTGTTGTCACTTGAGTTTTTTTATCTTGGCCATTCTGATGGGTCTGAGGTGAAATCTCAGGGTCATTTTGATTTGCATTTCCCTGATGGCTAATGAGATTGAGCATTTATTTAAGTGTTTCCCTGCCATTTGATAATTCCTCTGTCAAGAATTCTCTGTTTAGCTCTGTTTTTCATTTTTTAATTGGATTACTTGGTTAGCTGATTTTCAGCTTCTTTAGTTCTTTGTATATACTGAATATTAGTCCTCTTTCAGATAAAGACTTAGTGAAGATTCGTTCCCCATCTGTAGGCAGTCGTTTTGTTTTGAGGATCGTGTCCTTTGCTTTACAGAAGATTTTCAATTTCATAAGGTACCATTTATTGATTGTTGCTCTTATAGCCTGTGCTGTTGGTGTTCTGTACAGGAAGTTGTCTCCTGTGCCCATGAGTTCTAGGCTGTTCCCCACTTTTTCTTCTAACAGATTTAGAGTATCTGGTTTTATGTTGAGCCTTTTACTCCCTTGGACTTTAGTTTTGTGCAGGGTGATAAATACGGATCTATTTTTATTTTTCTGCATCCAGTTGGACATCCAGTTGGACCAGCACCATTTGTTGAAGATGCTGTCTTTTTTCCATTGAATGGTTTTGGCTTCTTTGTCAAATATCGAGTATTCATAGGTGTGTGGGTTTATTTCTGGGTCTTCTATGCAGTTCCATTTATCCTCCTTTCTGTTTTTATGCCAATAACATGCAGTATTTTTACTATTGCTCTATAGCACATCTTGAGATCGGGAATGGAGATACCTCCACAGGATCTGTTGTTGTACAGGATCGTTTTGGAGATTCTGGGTTTTTTGTTTGTCCATATGAAGCTGAGGATTTTTTCTTCAAGGTCTGTAAAGAATTGAGTTGGTATTTTGATGGGAATTGCATTGAATCTGTAGATTGCTTTTGGCAGGATGGCTATTTTCACAATGTTAATCCTACCAATCAATGAGCACGGGAGATCTTTCCATCTTCTGTTATCTTCTTCAATTTCTTTCTTTAGAGACTTGAACTTTTTCTCAAACAGGTCTTTTACTTGCTTGGTTAGTGTCACCCCAAGGTACTTTATGTTATTAGTAGCTATTGTGAAGGGTGCCATTCTCCAATTTCTTTCTCGGCCCTTTTGTCTTTGGTATACAAGAGGGCTTCTGATTTTTTTGAGTTGATTTTGTATTCTGACACTTTGCTGAAGCTGTTTATCAGCTGGAGGAGTTCTCTGGTTGAATTTTTGGGGTCCCTCATATATACAAAGTGAATCATGACACTTTGATTTCTTCCTTTCCGATTGGTATCGCTTTGATCTCCTTTAGTTGTCTTATTGCCCTGGCTAGGACTTCAAGTACTATGTTGAAGAGGTATGGAGAGAGTGGGCAGCCTTGTCTTGTCCCTGATTTCAGTGGGATTGATTTAAGTTTCTCTCCATGAGTTTGATGTTGGCTATAGGATTGCTGTATATTGCCTTTACTATGTTTAGATATGTGCCTTGTATTCCTGATCTCGCCAAGACTTTAAACATGAATGGGTGTTGGATTTTGTCAAATGCTTTTTCAGCATCTAAGGAGAAGATCATGTGGTTTTTCTACTTCAGTTGGTTTATGTGGTGGGTTACATTGATGGATTTCCATATGTTGAACCACCCTTGCATGCCTTGGATGAAGCCTACTTGGTCATGGTGGATGATATCTTTGATGCGTTCTTGGATTCTTTATGTAAGCATATTATTGAGTATATTTGCATCCAAGTTCATAAGAGAGATAGGTCTGAAGTTCTCTTTTTCTGTTGGGTCTTTGTGTGGTTTAGGTGTTAGGGTGACGGTCGCTTCATAGAATGAGTTTGGTAATGTACTTTCTGTTTCTATTTTGTGAAATATTTTGAGGACAATTGCTGTTAGTATTTCTTTGAGGTCTGGTAGAATTCTGGGCTGAAACCATCAGTCCCAGGGCTTTTTGGAGGAGAGACTGTTAATGACTGCTTCAATTTCCTTGGGGGATATAGGGCTATTCAGTCTTTCTACCTTATCTTAACTTAATGTTGGAAGATGGACTCTATCAAGAAAATTGTCCATTTCATTTAGGTTTTCAAATTTTGTGGCATATAGGCTTTTGTAGTATGACCTAATGATTGTTTGAATTTCCTCAGTGTCTGTAGTTATGTCACCCTTTTCATTTCTGATTTTGCTGATTTGCATAGATTCTCTCTGCTTTTTAGTTAGTTTGGCTAAGGGATTGTCTAATCTTGTTGATTTTCTCAATGAACCAGCTTTTTGTTTCATTGATTCTTTGAATAGTTTTATTTGTTTCTAATTGATTTATTTCATCCCTGAGTTTGATTATTTCCAACGGTCTGCTCCTCTTGGGTGTATCTGCTTCTTTTTTTTTTTTTTTTTCTAGGTTTTTCAGTTGGGCCATTAAGGTGCTTGTATGTGATGTTACAAATTTTTTCTTGAAGGCACTTAGCGCTATAAATTTTTTTCTGGGCACTGCTTTTTATGTTTCCCATAAATTTGGGTATGTTGTGCCTTCCTTTTCATTGAATTCTAGGAAGTCTTTAATTTCTTTCTTTATTTCTTCCTTAACCCAGCTGTCATTGAGTAACAACTTGTTTAGTTTCCATGTTCATGTTGACTTTTTACTATTTCTCTTGTTGAGGTCCAGCTTTAGTCCATGTTGGTCAGATAGAATACAAGGGATTATTTCAATCTTTTTGTATCTGTTGAGGCTTGCTTTATGACCAACTATATGGTCTATTTTGGAGAAGGTTACATGAGGTGCTGAAAAGAAGGTATACTCTTTTGAGTTCAGATGAAAAGATCTGTAGATGTCTATTAGGTCCATGTGATTTAGGGACACTGTAAGTGTTTTTATTTCCCTATTTGTTTTCTGTTTAGATGATCTGTCCCTTGGTGAGAGTGGAGTGTTGAAGTCTCCCACTATTAAGGTATTAAGATCAATGTGTGATTTAAGCTTTAATATTTTTCATATATGATTGTAGGTACTCTTGTTTTTGGGGCATAGATATTCAAAATTGTGATGTCCTCTTGGTGGATTTTTCCTTGATGAGAATATAGTGGCCCTCCTTATCTTTTTTATTAACTTGGGGTGAAAGTCTATTTTATTAATTAGGATGGCTACTCCAGCTTGTTTTCTGGAACCATTTGCTTGAAAAACATTTTTCCAGGCCTTTACTCTGAGGTAGTGTTTATCTTTGTTGCATAGGTGTGTTTTTTGGATGCAACAGAATTTTGGAGCCTGTTTCCACAACCATTCTGTTAGTCTCTGTCTTTTTATTGGGGAGTTGAGTCCGTTGACGTTGATAGATACTAGTGATCAACAATTGTTACTTACTTTTGATGTGGGGTTGGTGGTGTCACTGATTTTCATTGCTTGTATTCTTTGATTTTTTTTTATTGTGTAGTTATCTATTTCCTCTGTTTCCTTAGGTGTTGTTTTTTCTTTGGTTTGGAGTTTCCCTTCTAGTAACTTCTGTAGAGCTGGGTTACTATGTAGATATTGTTTAAATTTGGTTTTGTCATGGAATATTCTGAATTCTCCGTCTATGTTGATTGAAAGTTTTGCTGGGTATAGTAGTCTGGGTTGCAATCTGTGGTTCCTTAAGGACTGTATGATTTCTGTGCAGGCCCTTCTGGCTTTCATAGTTTCTGTTGAGAAATCTGGTGTGATTCTGATAGGTGTGCCTTCATATGTTACTTGGCCTTTTTCCCTTGCTGCTTTTAGATTTTTTTTTCTTTGTTCTGTAGGTTGTGTTTTGACTATGATGTGATTTGAAGAATTTTTTTACTGGTCTAGTCTACTTGGTGTTCTGTAGGCCTCTTGTATGTTTATGGACATCTCCTTTAAGTTAGAGAAATTTCTTCTATAATTTTCTAGACCTTTGAGCCTGATGTCTTCATTTTCTTCTACTCCTATTATTCTTAGATTTTGTCTTTTCATGATGTCTTTAATTTCTTGGATGTTTTGTGTTTGGAACTTTTCTGATTTTATTTTTTCTTTGAGAGATGTGTCAATTTCCGCAAGTGTATCTTCAGCTCCTGAGATTCTTTCTTCCATCTCTTGTATTCAGTTGGTGATGCTTACCTTTGTTGTTCCTGGTCTTTTCTCAATGTTCTCCAGCTGCAGGTTTTTCTCTATTTGTGTTTTCTTTATTGATTCTAATTCTGTTTTCATGTCTTGCACCATTTCCTTCATCTGTTTGAGTGTGGAGTCCTGCTTTTCAATGACAGCTTTTGTTTTTTTTTTGTCCATTTCCTCTCTATGTATCACTAATTGTGCCTCTTCTTCTTTTGTTGTAATTGCCTGTATTTCTATGAGAGCTTTGTTTATTTCTTCTTTATTTGCCTTCATTTGTGTGGACACTTCTTTGAGAGCTTTGTTCATTTCTTCTTTGTTTGCCTCAATTTTCGTTGTCATTTCTCTGAGAGCTCTATTTGTTTCCTCTTTGTTGGTCTCGATTTCTTTGGCTATTTGTCTGAGGGCTTTGTTCATTTCATCTTTATGGGCCTCTAATAGCTGGAGAAACATAGTTTTGAGGTCATTTTCTTGTATATGTAGTGAATTGAAGTGTCCATTGTTCTGTGGTGTTGCTGGTGAAGTCATTCTGTCCTGATTTTTTTGGGTGTGTTCTTATGTCAGCCTCTAGTCATCTGGTTATTTTTAACCCTCACTGTTTGTTCCTCGAGTTTGTAGTTAAGGCTCTGATCGTCTCTTTCTGTTTTTTTGGATTGATTTTTCAGGAAGATGAGAGAGGTTCACTGGTTTGGGAGTGTGCGTTGTGGTTTCAGTTTTGCCTAAGTAAGGAATGTGATGCTGGCGCTGTTTGCATGTGCTTTTAGTGGGTGCAGTGTGCATGCCAGCTCCAGGTTGATGCCATTCAGCATCATCCAGTCAATCTCTTGCTCCCAATGGGCCCAGTCCCACCACACAAAGGAGTAGCAGTGTGTGCACACATCCTGGTAATAGTGGTACCTGCCGGTAGGGGCACATTATGGGGCACATATTGAGTGCCTTACTCATCACGCCAGAGTAAATCAGAGATAGTGGGGCTCTGAAATACTACCCCACAAACACAACACACTCACACACACACACAGAGAGAGCTTGCAATTTACCTCTCAGGATCAGAACACTCCACTTGCAGAGACCATTAAGCATAGTCTCTGAGACATGAAACTTAGATAAGACCCACATCTGCCAAGGACATGAGCCAGAATTACAATTACCAGACTCTTTCATAAACCAGACTATTCCTGGGACAGGTTTGGGTGAAACAGAAAAAATGTGAGTGCAAAAGAAGAAATGAGGGGAAATAAACTATTTGCTGCTGGTACTGTTCCACAATAGTGTTGCCAACCCTGTATGAGCAGGGGTTGATTTGACTGACCTGCCTGGATGGGCAGCTATGTCCTTCTCATTGGTCAGTGAGGAACCATTCTCTTCCTGGTATTTACATTTAAAACTGTGTCTTCAGGGCAGTGATATGGGTCAGTGTTATATGCCTAAGATACAAGAACAGCTGTGTTTCATGCAATGGTCCTCCAGAAAAACCCTTTAAATGTAGTGATAGTGATAGGACTACAAGTTCAAAGGTGCCACAGGAGCTCTTGTGGTCTGAGGTATCTGGATAACCACTAGTTCAAGTTCCTGGAAAGCATGCCTAGCAAAGTCAAACTCTGCCCTACTTTAGCAGAATCTTTTCTCCATGTTAAAAGTCATTGTAAAAGTTGTCAACGTATTATTTTTATTTATTATCTAGGAATTTCATATAATGTACATTACACTCCTTTTCCATTGCTCCCACATTCAAATTTCTACCTATGTGTCACACTAAATTTAATTTTCTTAAAAAATACAAGTTCAAGTATGTGTTGTTCATATACTCATTGAAACATGATCAAAATCTCAGTGACAAGTCCCTTAAAGAAAACTGAATTCATCCTGCACACCCTGATACTACACCCAAGGAGAAGATATCAGTACTGTAGAGCCCTTGATGCCATTTTTTTCTGTATTTATTTATTATATTTTGTTCACATTGTATCCCCTCTGATGCTCCAACCCCTTCTCCTTACAGTCCACCCTCTTTCTTCTACCTCTATATCCTTTCTCTAGTTTTCTGATAGGGAGGGCCTATTCCCCCTTCTATCTGGCTCTGGCTTTTCAGGTCTCATCAAGAATGGCTGCATTATATTCTTCTGTGTCCTGATTCTCAGGGCATTGTTCCCCTTGTATACTCAATTCCCTCTACTTATGATACTCTTCCTATATCCTATCCTGAATGTTTCCAAGAACTCTGAGAGGAGGAAGAATTTCATAAGAAATTCCCATTAGGGCTGTGTATTTTATAAAGTCTCTCTGCATAATATGGGAATGTGGGTCTAAGTATGCAATCCTATTTGATTCACAAAAAAACATCTCTGTGGATCTAAGAACATATCACTGATCTATCATTTAAGGGCAGAGAGCAACATATTATAATAACAACAGTCTGGGTTGCTTTAAAATTTCTGTAGGATGCCCTGGCACCAACACAATTAACTGCCACTCAATCACCTTAGTGTAGACAGTTTTGGTCAAAATAGATGGTCTATTGGAACTTTATCTGCCCATATTAGGAGACCTAAAAAGAAGTAAATATACCATATTTGTCTTTCTGCATTTCATTTACTTCACACATGATGATTTTTCCTGGTTCCATCCATTTGCCTGGAAATATCTTGTCATTTTCTTAGCTGAAGAATACTCTGTTATGTAAGTATTCCACATTGTCTGCCAAGGAGATTGTCAGTCCTGTTCTTTAGTCCTTGGAAGTTGCTGGAACTTTAATCATTGTATTGAATGACAAACTATCAGGATAACTATGATTTTTTAACCTATAAGTCCCTCCATCTTCTTCCACTTCCATGATGATTTGAATTGCAATGTCCATGTGAAGCTCATCTGTTTACATTTTGAGTCTAACTTAAGGAAATGTCTGGGAAGTTTTAGGAGGTATGGCCTTGTTAGATAATATAATTCCTATTGGAGTTTGTGCTTTGAGGTTGATATGCTATGAAAGTGATGAAACAGAATACAGTTTAAGTCTCTCACTCTGTCACTTTATATCTTTGTTTCTCTTTCTATCAGTCCTTTTGTTTCTTAATCTGTCTCTCTAGATTTTTCTTTTTTAGTCTCTGTCAGTATCCCTCTCTCTTCATTGCTAATTGTGGTTTAGAACAAAAAAAAATATCAGTTCTGCTAAAGGACTACAACAAGATGACTGCATGCAGACATGACATTCAGGATGGTCTCTTTAAAAATATAAGCAAGGTCCTAATTAAATGCTTTTTGTTCAAAGAGTTGTCTTGGTATGGGAACATTTGCCCAGTAAGTTATTCACTGACTAAGGACATATCTGTTCATTTAACAAATAATAATAGGATCTTGATAATATGAAAGTCACATGTCAAGGACATGTGATTTTATTAATGACCACTGAAAATAAATATGTGACATTTTTCTAATCAAGAGTCTTGGGTTGTGCTTTCAGGTTCCAAGATTGAGGCACGTAGGGCTGCTCAGCCTTTCTCTCAAGCAGGATGTCCGCTTTAACCTTTTAATATTTGGCTCCTGAAACTCTTACAGGCATTCACCTGTTTCATTACATCATTCTCCCTCTCAGCCAATTAGCAATTGAGAGAATAATGAGGTTTCTATGGAGATGAGTAAACAAACTTTCCTCATTGTACAGTATCTCTGATACTGTGCACACTTGACTTTTTCTTGTGAAACACAACAAGCCTTTATATCATCCCTTTACCCAGATCCCATACCTTTACCCCTGTTTACCTCTGTGACAATATAAGGTAGGAAATGAAATTTTAATGTTTATTGAATTGGACATCTTCCTAATTAGGGAAGCTTCAAAGTGATGCGTGATAAGGGGATTGTACTGAATGACATGGGTTCTTCGATTTGATATCTCCTAGGTTGTGACTTTGAACTGAGCATTTACTGGCATACTCATTAAATATACCTTCACATTCTTTTTGATTTAATAGGATGTCATGTTCTAGGGTTCCCTGGGTTTTTGAGACTTTGAGAGGAGTAAAAAGAGATCTTGGGACTGGTTTGGCTGAAACAGAGAATGTTCAGGAGTTTAAAAGGAGAACTGAGGGACAATAAAGGATTTGACAGCTAGTTGTATTCCACACTCAGGTTGCCAACCCTATTTGAGCAGGCTTGCCTTGGCTGACCTGGCTAGATGGGTAGCTGTATCCTATAAGTGAACAGTTAGCAAGATTCCTGGTCCTGCATTTTATAGTTAAAACTGAGCCATCATGAAGGAGAAATGGGTCAGTGTTATATGCTTAGGATACTAGAGGAGCTGTGTACCTGATGTGGTCCTCCAGACAAACCCTCTAAATAGTGCCAGGACTGCTTGTTCAGAGGTGTCACCTGAGTTCATTGGGTCTCAGGTAGCTGGGTAAACACTAGTTCATGGCTGGATTCTTTGCTACATACTGAGTTCCTGGATAGCATGCCTTACAAAGTCAAACTCTCCTCTCCTTTAGTGGATTTTTTTTCCATGTTAAAAGTCATTGCAAAAAATTTCAACATATTATTTTTATTGATTATGTGCAAATTTCAAATTACATATATTACAATCATTTCCATTGCTCCCAGGTTCAAATTTCTACCTATGTGTCATACTAAAATATTTTTCAATATAATACATCAATTGTGATGTTCATGTACTCATTGGAATATGATCAGAGTCTCATTGCTAAGTCGCTTAAAGAAAACTGAATTCAACATTGTCACACTATAGTACCACCCCTAAGAGAAGCTACCTATCCTGAGGAGCTCTTTACTTCAACACCTTGATCACAGCTTTTCTTATACATTTATTTATTATGTTTTTTTTTTCAATTTGTATCCCCACTGCTGCCTCCTCCTTCTCTTTCCAGTCTGAATCATCGTCCATCTTCTATCCCTATGCCCTTCTTCTTGTTCCCTAACAGAGTAGGTGCTCCTCAGCCTTCTATCTGGCCCTTGCTAATCAGGTCTCATCAAGGCTGGGTGCATCATCTTCCTCTGTGGAATGATTCTCAAGACATCGTTCTCCTTCTATCCTCAATTCCCTCTACTTATGACGCTCTTCCTGCATCCTCTCCTGCAGGCTTCACAGAGAACTGAGGGATGGTAGGATTTCATAGAGAAATCCCATTCAGTGTTGGGTGTTTTAAGGTCTCTCTCTGTATAATAGCTGACAGTGGGTCTGTGTTTGCAATCCCACTTGATGTCAAAGGAAGTATCTGTGTGGTTCCAAGAATATAACATGGATCTCTTAGTTGAGGGCAGAAAGCCACATGTTTTAATTGGACATCTTCCTAAATAGAAAAGCTTCAAAGTGATGTGGGATTAAGGGTAATGTACCAAATGACAATGTGTCCTCCTACTGTGCTCTTGGTTCTGAAATTTCCCAGTAATATCAGGGAAAAGAACATGTAACCTAATAGTCCTGTAGGCTAGTAGAACAGGGTCCACCTGAAAGAGCGGTGTAAATGGGAGTACAAAGAATGGAGACCAGACAGATTCCTGTTTAAGTCTCAGTTAACTGAACATGCAAGGAACCCTTAAAAAGCAAAGTGTAGAAACAATTTTTTTCACAGAAGCAACACATCTGTACCACCTGGCAAGGCATCCAGAAATTCACTCAAGGTTACACAAAATTTACTGTCTGTTTCCCAAGATTTCAGGGTGCTTGCTACTTATTTCTCAGGCTCAGAACACCCTCCTTGCAGAGACTTCCAAGGACATTCTATGAGACATGGAACATAGATAAGACCTGCATGTGCTCTGGCCAGGAGGCAGAATTCCAATTACCAGATTCCATCAGTTCTCCCTTTTTCTTTTCTTTTTTTTTATTTTTTTATTATTTACACTTTATTTATTTTGTATCCCCCCATAAGCCCCTCCCTCCTCCCCTCCTGATCCCACCCTTCCTCCCCTTTCTGCATGCATACCACTCCCCAAGTCCACTGATAGGGGAGGTTCTCCTCTCCTTTCTGATCTTAGTCTATTAGTTCTCATCAAAAGTGGCTGCATTGTCCTCTACTGTGGCCTGGTAAGGCTGCTCCCCCAACAGGGTATCAAGGAGCAGGCCAATCAGATTATGTCAGAGGCAGTCTCTCTTCCCATTACTATGTAACCCACTTGGACACTGAACTGCCATGGGCTTCTTTGTTTTTTGTCTTCAGTTGAAGAAATGTGTATTTTTCCTTTCTCATCATCTAGGTCTAGGATGTGATTTTTATGTGCCTCTCTCTTAGGTTGGCAAAAGCACAATTTTACTTACAAGTCATTGCCTTACCTCCATATCAAATGGGATTGTTAGGGATCTTTAATTTAAATTCATACAACATCACTTGCATGCATTGACGTTGTTGAAGGAGGAACTGTAATAGTATTGTGTTATTGTTATAGCAATGTGATGTCAAAAATCCATTTTGATGTCATACCAAAATCATGTCATAAAAGCATTAATGTGCCATACAATTGTGATGTCATAATAGCCTTGTGATGTCGTATATTTGCTGGACTCCTCCAAGACATAGAAAGTAATTCCTAAATAGTTCCTCCTTCACATATATGTCTATAACATATTCTGAGCGGGAAGGCTTAAGATGATGCTCCAAAGTTACTGATTGACTGTTGAGGCTACAAATTGTTTCTGTCATTTTTTTTTGGAAGCTGCTAACATGCACTTCCTATTTACTCTAGGATCTAATTTTATTCCTTCTCAAGTCTCTGATGGGATTGAAGACCAAATAGTTATAGTGCCACAAAAAGCTTAAGTTGTTTAGAAGTTAACAAAGGCTTTCATATAGGTAATACCAATGAGGATAAACGTTAATTTAGGTATAGAACTTTAAACTTGTCAAGATAGAGAGGATAACTGGATACTTTCTCCTAAGTTGCTAAATACACATGGACTGGACATTGCACATGTAGATTTTACTCATTGGTTTTCATAATTTCATAATCATTATTGTATTGAAATAAAAGGAGCCTTTTATTGGACTTAAAGGGGAAAATGTTAGTATAATGTTCTTTTGAACAACCTTACCCTTGTTCATTCAAATGCTGATTTATCCTACCCCCAGTCTCAGGTTTCAATGCAGATATTGCATTGTGATGCTTATTCTATGCATCCTGTCTCAACTTTGTGTAAACAGGTCAAAATAAAGCAACTAGCCACAATGATACGCAAGGAAAGGAGAGGAGCCAGAGGACCAAAAGAAGGGAGGAGCCAGAGTGCAGGAAATGAGAGGGAGGAAAAAAGGGCAAGGGCAGAGAGCAAGGAGAACCAAGCTGGGGGGGGGGGACTAGGAACAACGTGGGGAATGAACCAGACCTAAGATTTCACAAAAAAGGAAGTAAAATGGGTAAAATGTAAATGTTAAGAAACTATGAGGGCTTGGTGGTTTAGGATGGAGTTACTATTAGCCAGCATTTTAGTCTAGGCTAACTAAAAATAACCAGAATCTGTGTGGTGATTTCGTTATACAGCTCTATAGGATTAACAGGAGCTTTACCAGAAAGTATATCAAAAGTAAATATTAATTGACACATACAACAGAGATATCATACCATTGTGATGTCATAATAGCATTGTTATGTCTTAATAGCAATGTGATATCATTAACCATTGTGAAGTCATAATACCATTGTGATGTCATAATAATTGTGTGATGTCATAAAAGCACTGTAATGTCATAATAGCATTGTGAAGTCATAATAACACTGAAATGTTATTACACCATTGTGAAATCATATAATACCATTGGGATGTGATACCTCTCTTATATCATCATAGCATTGTGATGTCATGATACCATTGTGATGTCAAATAATTGTTAAGGCATAATAGGATTGTGATGTCAATACCACTGTTATGACATTATAGAATTGGGATGTCATAATAGCATTGTCATGTCATATCATTGTAATGTCATAATATAATTGAGATGTCATAATGCCATTGTGATATGATAATATCATTGTGATGCCATATCATTGTGATGTCATACCATTATGAAGTCATAATAGCATTGTGACATCATAATATCAGTGTGATGTAAAAATACCATTGTTATGTCATATACTATCTCCATCATAGCATTGTGATGACATAATACCTCTGTGATGTCGTAACACCATTGTGATGTTATAATACCATTGTGAAGTCATAATACCATTGGGATGTCATGCCATTGTGATGTCATAATAGTATCATAACATTGTCATATCATTTAAAGATTGTGAGGTCCTATCAGCATTGTGAAATCATAATATTGTGAAATAATAATACCTTGTATGTCATACCACTGTGATGTCATTATATCATTGTGGTGTCATAATAGCATTGAGATGTCATATGAACAATGTGATGTCATAATAGCTATTGTGATGTCAAAGCTCGATTGTGATGTCAAACTGCATTCATATCATAATAGCATTGTGATTTCATAATAATTGTGATGTCATAATAGCTTTGTAATATCATATCATTATGATGTCCTATTGCATTGCGAAACAATACCATTGTGAAGTCAAAATATAATTGCGATGTACTGATAACATTGAGATATATCATTGTTTTCATGATAACATTGAGATGTCATATCATTGTGATGCCATAATAGCCTTGTGATATTATAATAGCATTGTGAAGTCAATACAGTTGTGATATCATCATTGCATTGTGATGTTGGCATAACATTTTGATGTCGTAATACCATTGTGATATCAAAATATTATTTTGATGTCACTTCATTGTGATAGCTTTTTGATGTCATAATACAATAGTTAGGGCTTAATACCCTCTTCAGGTCATGATAGCATTGTGAGGTAATAAAAATAATGATGTCATAATATCTTTGTGATGTCATAATATCACTGTGATGTCAAAATTCCAGTGTGGTGCATACAACAATCATGTCATAATAGCATTCTGATGTCATCATAACATTGTGATGTCATATTAACATTATAAAATCATAATACCATTGAGATAACAGAACACCATTGAGATGTCATAAAGAAATTGTGTTGTCAAATACAATTATGATATCATAATATAATTGAGATTCATAAAAGTATTATGATATCATACCATTGGGTTTTCGTGACACTGTTGGTATGTCAAATACACTCCTGTTTATCTCTGTGACAATGTCAGGTAGGAAAATGAAACTTTCATGTTTATTTAATTGAAAAACTTCCTAAGTAGGGAAGCTTCAAAGTGATGTGGGTTTAATGGGAATGTACAAATTGACAAGGTGATCTCCAACTTTGGTCTTGGATCTGAAATATCCTTGGTTGTGACTTTGAACTGAGCAGTTACTAACATACTCACTAAATGTACCTTTACATTCTTATTGATATAATAGGCTGGTAGAGTCTAGGGTTCCCTGACTAGGGTACTGAGTCTTTAAGAGCAGGGAAAAGAGAAGCAAACAAATTTCAACAATGCCTACACACCAATCCAGTGTTATGAAGACACTAGAAGGAAAAAAAAAACCTAAGAAATTTAGCTACTTTCAAAACACAGGACATAATTAACACTACTACAGTAAAACAAAAAAGCAACCAAGAACACAAACTTACCACCACAGCCAACATCAAAATGAAGGGATCTAACAGCCAATGGTCATTAATCTCTATCAACATCAATAGACTCAATTCTCCAATAAAAAGACACAGAATAACAGAATGGATGCATAAACAAGACCCAGCAATCTGTTTTAAACAAGAAACACACCTAAGTAATAAAGATGGACATTACCTGAGGGTAAAGGGCTGTAAGACTGCTTTCCATGCAAATGGACCTAAGAAGCCAGCAAGAGTAGCCAGTCCAATATCTGATAAACAGACTTTCAACCAAAATTAGTAATAAAAGAAGGGCAAGGACACTTCATACTCATCAAGAGAAAATTCCACCTGGAAGATATCACAATCCTTAACATCTTTGTCCCAAATAGAAGGGTACCCACATTTGTAAAAGAAACATTGATAAAACTTAAACCACACATAGATTCCTACACAATAGTAATGAGAGACATCAACACTCCAGTATCAACAAAGAAAAGCTCAAAAAAAGAGAAATTAAACACAGAAGTAATGAATCTAATAGAAATCATGAATCAAATGTACCTAACAGACGTTTACAGAACCTTACCCCCAAACACAAAGAATTTACTTTCTTCTCAGCATCTCAAGGAACCTTCTCCAAAATAGGTCATATGGTTGGTCACAAAGTGAGCCTCAACAGATACAAGAGATTGAAATAATCCCTTGTATCCATCTGATCACAAAGGAATAAAGCTGGATCTCAACATCAATAGAAATAACAAAAAGTCTACACACACATGGAAACTGAACATCTTCCTACTAAATGAGAGCTGGATCGGGGAAGAAACAAAGAAAAAATTAAAGTCTTCCTAGAATTCCATGAAGATGAAGACACAACATACCCAAACTTATGGGAAACAATGAAAGCAGTGCTAAGAGGAAATTTCATAGCACTAAGTGCCTTAAAGAAGAAATTCAAGAAATCTCATTCAAGCAACGTAATGACTCACCTAAAAACCTCAGGGAAAAAAACAAACAAACAAAAACAAAAAAACAAAAAAAAATGAGCAGACACACCAGAAATGAGTAGACAGCTGGAAATTATCAAGCACAGTTGTTGGTATAATATTCTTTTAAAATGTATACACCTTACTGCCACACTAACTCCAGAGTCTATGTGAGCATAAAAATGTGCTATATAAGCATAAAATTATGCTGCTAAAATGAGGAGACACATTTCCTACAGGAGTCCGCTCCCTGGAAGTCCCTGAATGTTCCTGCTGGCCATCTACACCAAAAAGATGTACTCTGAAAATCCTGCTTTTTCAGATGAAGGATTGAAATGAGCCTTTTGATTTTTCTCTATGGTTCCTGGTACAGCAAAACTAAACATTCAAGAAAATATATTTTTGATAGATTACTAAAAGCTTTCACAAGACTAGAATAAAAGAAAGATAAGTAACGAATCAGATTTAGTATTAGAAAGCATTACAAGAAGAGTGAAAAAATAATTTGCTTCTTAGGAAAAAAATGGAATTAGCAAGTACAGAAGGCTTGAGCATGCCTCCCTTTAGCGTTTTGTTTCTAAGGAAGATTATAAATCTTTAGCAAAACCTATGGGAGGATGGTTGACCAAGGTGTATTTAGACTTTAATGTAGAAAAAAACTTTGGCAGGTATTTGACTTGGCTCAGAGGACTATTGCAGCTCCCGACTTTCCCTTTCACTAGTCAGTGATAATGAAACCACAGTTTGAGGTTTTTGTCTCTTGTTTTCGTTGATCAGAATTTTTCTAGGCTGAGATTTCTTGTGGGTACTGCTTTATGCTTGGCTACATTTTCGAGGTAAAACATAAGCTTTATATCCTAGGTAAAAGTTTGAATGTTCTGGAAAGCATGCCAATTTTCAGGTGCTTCCTTAAGAAATCACTATAAAATTATTAGCTTGACTTCAGTAAAATTACAGCAGGGTCAAAGCCATCGCAGTGTCATCTCTGACTGTCATTCGCCTGATATTGTGCCTTCCTGATATTCAAATACCCTGATTCTCTCGTGGTTGTGGTACCTGGCAGGGTAGGTCTGTGGCACCTTACCCTCGTTCATTCAAATCCTGATTTCTACCCCCACTCTCTGGTTTCAATCCAGATATTGCATTGTGATGCTCATTCTAAGCATCCTGTCTCAACTTGGTGTAAACTTCCAAATAAAACAACTAGACACAATGTTGTTCTGGCACGAGCCAAAGGACAGGATAGAGGGGAAGAACTAGAGGGAAGGAAATGAGTGGGAGGAGCTAGAGGGCAGGAAATGAGTGGGTGGAGAAGGGGCAAGAGGAGAGCTGGGGTTTGAACCTGGAGGAGAGATCTTGGAGGATGAGGAGCAAGAACCAAACCCAAGATTTCACAAAAAGCAAGTATTATGTGGGAAATCTAAATGTTAGGAAATTGTTAGGGCTTGGAGGTTTAGGATGGAGTAACTATTGCCCTATTCTAGGTTAACTAAATAAACCCAGTCTCTGAGTGGTGATTTGGGTATACAGCTGTTTATGACTAAAAACAGCATTACTAAAAGATAATTATTAGTAAATATTAATCACCACTGACAACAAACAACAAATGGCGCCCAACTAATCTAAGTATCCACATCCTTTAATTCATACTTTAACATAATTTGGAGGTAGAAATAAGCTCCCAGTGATACAACCCAAACTTACAACCTAAAAACTCACAGGTCAATTAAAGACTCTTGAAGAGACTGTTAAAAGGCCTTTGAGTAAAAGGCATCTTACTGTGGGCCGACCTCAGACTTAACATAACAAAACTAGCTGCCACTACAGTAAAATAGGATGGAAGAAACAATAAAACAGACTTCTTGGAGCTTGGCTGATAATCTATTCTATGGTTTTAAGAGTGAAAAAAAAGGAAAGCCTAGAAATTGTGACTATGCTTACATTCATAGTCTTCAATTTCACTTTAATTATTGCATTAGCCTTTTATGTCTTCTTGAAGGCAAAGGCTTTAGAAAACATACTAGAACAATGTAAAAGAAGAAAATGAGGGTTCGAAATAGGACATAAAACAGGAGATAAAAAACTTACAGAATGAAATAAACAGCAGGAAGATATTGCAGAGGTTTTTGAAAAGATACTGGACCAGCACAAAGAACAACTAGAACAATATAAAGAAAAATTAAAAGTTGGAAGAGAGGCATAAAACAAGAGATTCAAGAGATTATTAAACAAAACAAACAACAGGGAGATAGGTATGAAATATGGGTGCAGACCTTAAGAGAAGAGTTTAGAATACCAAGTAAAGAAAATACTCGGGTAGAGGCAAAAGACAGAAATAAAGAAAGCCAACCAAACAAACATTGGCTTATACAGTCAGGATACAGTGGAGACCAGCAGATGATGATCATCCACTGAATTATCATGAAGCTGAATGGCGCCCTGTGGAAGTGCTAGATCTCAGGAAATTTAAGGAAAGTGTCACAAAGTTTGGAATGCATTCACCATTTGGAAAACAAATGCTGACTTCCTGGTCAATCAAAAGTAGAGTAATCCCCAAGAACTGGGAAGATATAGCAAAGGCAGTATTAGAACCTGGGCTATATTTACAATGGCTTTTATGCTGGAGAGAAGTAGCTAGAGGGATAGCACACAAAAATAGAGCCAGAGGTGTTGGTGTTTCTAAGGAAGAGCTGCTTGGTGATGGGCAGTATGCTGACACAAAGATGTAAGCTATATATAATGAAGAAAGCTTAGCAGTTTGTTGCCTAGCAGCCTTAAATGTTTGGGACAAGGTTGAATTATTAGGAAAAGGCTTGAGCCATTTTTCCAGGTCATACAAGGTCTAAGTGAAACATTTACTAACTATTTGCAAAGATTGACTTGTGTTGTGGATAGAAGTATATCAGATACACCAGCTAGAAAAGCACTAATAGAATCTTTAGCTTTTGAAAATGCTAATACTGAATGCAAAGAGGCAATAAGAGGCCATTAAGAGCAAGATCTGCTCCAATAGACAAATGGATTAGAAATACGATTCACATCAGACCTCATTCATCCAATTTGACCTTGATAGGAGAAGCTAACCCAAAAGAGCATGGGAAATGTTGTAACTGTGATGGGTGAGATTACTAAAAAAGAAATTACCAGGAAAACCAAAATAATTCAAGAAGGGCGACGATGCTTCCTAGAATATGGAGAACATGTGACTAGGGTCACCATTGGGCTAGTGAATGTAGAGCAGTCACAGATAATGGGGTAATCCTTTATCAAAAAATACCTGAGGGAGCCTCTTGCTCCCGCTGCTCTGGGAATAAACATTAAAATCTTGGACAGCAAGGCCAAAGCAGATTCTATGGATAAATAAAATAAAAAACAGGAAGAGAACAATAAACAAATATGTTGCGACCCGTGTCATCGTCTCGCCAGCAAGAATGCACACGGACAACAGGATCCTTCTGCAGCAGGCTTTATTATATTCAAGCGATGAAAGGAGGAAGACCCCAAGCCCCAGAATGGTGCCGCTTAAATACACCCTATGGTGGTGTGTACTCCGCTGGTTGGCTGCTTGCCCATTGCCTCATATGACGCCCTGGGCTGGGCAGTGACCCCTCAGGCTGGGCAGTGGTTTAGCACGCTTTTGCAACTTGTACATGCGCTCTATTATTTGTTCATTAGGGCTGGGGCCGGATGTCGGCGCCATCTCATAATGGCGATTGCATTCTCTCGGCTCTCCACATTCCCCCTTTTTGTTTTAATAAATGAAAACTGCCTCAAAGCCTTGTAAGGGCGGCACAAGAAAGCCCTAAGCTCGATCAAGCGAACTCCTTCTTTGGGGAGTAAGCAATCAAGAGCTTTAGATTACTCCCTTACCCCACCAGGTACAATGGAGACAAGTCCTCTGGGTGCAGGGGCTAAGGGAGAAGATTAAAAATGGAGGTGACACACATTCCTGTGCAATGTAATAAAATTCCAGGGAGTGCAAGGGCTGTCATTCTCCTATCTAGGTACCATAGCCGCTTAGGCAAAGGCAACATTGTGACTTGGATCACTCATCGACTCAGTGCAATGGGTAAAACCCTGAGGTGCATCGACTGAGTGTCACAGTCTGTTTTAATTTTTTAACATGGATAACCAAATTTTGGGAGATGATCCTTGCTCCAAGGCCACAAGTGCTTGCGCGATCACGACCTTGTCATGTTGTTGTTGGACTTTGAGCTTGCAGACCAACCAAAGTAAGAACACTAAGCCACAACATAATGCTGCACCAAACATTCCAACGCCCACCCATTCCTTAAAATAAGAAAAGGTGGAAGAAACCCAGGATAATAAGCCATCTGTGAGCGATAAATCCACTCGAGTAGAATTAATGGTCACCACCGCCGCCCTTAGCTCTTCAATCGTTTCTTCAAATCCTTCTGACCAATTTCCTGCAAGATATAGGGACAATTTTCTGGACAAATTAGCGGCTCAGGTAAGATTTTCATATTGTACACTGGTAATACAGAGTGCTCCTATTTTTCTTTCACATCCTAATTGAGCCAATTGAAATCAAATATCTATTCTTTCTTCCACAAGATCCAGATGCTGGTTAAGAATCATCAATCCACCTTTTAATTGTGCGCTAGCAGATACATGAAGGTTCATGTCTTCAGCCACACCTGGTGACAATTGGTTTACTGTTGTGCTTATTTGGACTGAATTTGCCATTGCCAAGCCGGCTACAGTGGCAGCAGCTGCACTGACAGTGATGACAGTAACAACAGGTGCGGTGATGCCAAAATCTCTCTTCTGTCTAAACAGGGAGAGGGTGGATGGAGTCTCCACTGGGACCAGAATCCACTGCGGGACTCTAACAACCAAGGCACGAGCATAACGTCTGGCATCCCAACATTGCAACATCTAGCATGTCTCATTGGTGCACTCCTTAAAGAAGGAATTAGACAGGACAAACAAAAATGGAGGATAGACACACACAGGACTAGGTGGGATCACTGTTTGATTAATGATGGTGGAATTAAGTTCTATAATCTCTTCTGATTCATTTATGTAAGTCCTGCTCTCTCCAGGTGCCCCAATAAAGGTGCCATTGATGACCCAATTGACAGTAGATTTTCCCATCACTGCTCCTTTTAGGAATCCAAGCAGATTAAGATCAGTACAGCTTCCATTTACTCCACAAAGCACCCACTTATGGAAAGGATCTATTCTCCTGTCCTGTAAAAAAATCCTTGCTTCATAACCCAGCCCTCGGTAGGATCCACCACCATATTGGGAGAGAAGGTAAAGGTTTTCTTTTTGTCAGCCCAACGAGTAATCGGTGACTGACAGTCAGACCAAGGTGGCATCACATTATCATCTTCCCACAAACAAGAGGGAGCCACTCTAGGTTGACGCAGTCTATTAGTATTAGACCAATCGGGTTTTAAAAAGGAGAGATTGATCCAAGTTACCTGTTGCCAAAAGGGATAACGGAAATTGGTAATGTTTTCATCATTACCGGGATTCTTATTCTTTTGCTTTCCCCACCCGCAAACCTTATAATCAAAGGATACAAGGGCCCTTTTTCGAAGGGGAATACAATCCCCATCTGAAGTGTTAACTCTGGACCCATTAAATTGAAAGCAAAGAGACCCAATATCTGGATAGCTGTAATCTTCTCCCAGGGGCACCACCTTCTGATCCAAGGGAATATAGGGCAATCCTAGATCTTTATGGGTAGAAAAAAAATTTTGGAAAAACCAGGGAGGAGTGTCAGACCAGCATAGGCTTTGGGAATGCAGACAAAATGGCCCAACGTTGTACCCCCACAATACTAGGAACCCAATTTAGAAGGATCAAAGCAAGAACTGGAATTAGTTGCAGGTATATTCGTTGAAAGAACATCTTCAGCTGCTGCGAGGTTTCACGTGAGGCACTCTGGTACCCAGAATGGATTGTTTTCTTCCTGTGGGAAAACACAGACAGCTCCCCTGGATCTTATTAAAATAGGATTCGGGCCTTTCCACTGACCAGTCAAGACATCCTTCCATTTGACCATTTCCTTAGGCCTATCAGGCTCTAAGCAGTGGCGATCAGCCACCGAGTGGCCCTGACTGTCCAAATTTAAAAAATTGAGAGTAAAGAGTGTCAAGGAAACAGTCACTCATGGCATTGAGGGCAGAGCCTCCTCGACTCCCCTTTTTGGTTTTATTAAATAGGACTTTAGAGTGCGATGAGCACGTTCAATAATGCCCTGTCCCTGAGGGTTATATGGGAGACCCGTTAGGTGGGTCACTCCCATTTGATGACAAAACTGTCCAAATTTTTGAGAAATATAGGCTGGCCCATTATCAGTTTTCAGAATTTTGGGCTTTCCCCAGGCACTCCATGCCTCCAAGCAATGTTGAATAACATGGGCTGCCTTTTCTCCAGTCAGGGGAGAAGCAAACATAACTCCAGAGCAAAATCAATATAAACATGTAAATATTGTAGTTTGCCAAAAGATGAAATGTGAGTAACATCCATTTCCCACATCTGTAGCAGACTGATTCCTCTGGGATTAATCCCAACATGAGGCACAGGTAAAAACTGACAGCAATTTTGACATTGGGTAACAATATCTCTAGCTTCCTTTCTAGTTATGTCAAATCAATGATGCAATGTCTCAGCTGTAACATGAAATTTTTTATGAAACTCCTTAGCCAATTCTAAATTTGAAAGGAGGGCAAATGCAATCATCTTTGTGGCTCGATCTGCCAGGTCATTTCCATTGGACATGGGCCCCGGTAGACCAGAATGAGCCCTAATATGTGTAATAAAAACAGGGGATCTTCTGGTAATTAAGACAAACTCAATCCTTTGAAAAATTTTTGCAAGCTTGCTAGATGCTTTAATCAATCCAGCAGCCTCTAAGATTTTGGTTGCATTTACCACATAACTAGAATCAGAAACAATATTTAAGGGACCAGGAAATTTTTCTAAAACTTTTAGCACTACTAAACATTCTACAATTTTAGGCGAGGTCTCATGATATTGCTTAGAAACAACTTTATTATTAACCACATAAGCTCGCACTCCTGTTTTTGACCCATCTGTATAAACTACCAGTCCATCCCGAAGTGGTTCCTAGAACGTTACATGCGGGAAGACTACCTCTTGAGTTAAAGCAAATTGCAAAACAGGGTGTCGAGGATAATGATTATCAATCAAACCACTAAAGGAGGTAACTAGCACCGCCCAAGTATCAAAGGTAGCAGTCAATACCTGAACCTGATGAGCTGTATAAGACACTATTAAGAACTTTGGCTCCTTCCCAAAGTATGTAATGGCTAATTTTAACCCACGAAGTGCAAGTTGAGCAACTGCATCTGGATACCATTCAATAATTTTTGTAGGAGAAGCATTGGGATGAACCCACACTAAGGGTCCATCTTGCCATAATACAGCAGTTGGTAAATGCTTAGTTTTAATGACACACAGGTCAAAGGTCTTAGTTTCATCTACACGTTTTAATTGGGCATCTTGTAAAGCGTCTTCTACCACTTGCAGGGCGTGGCTTGCAGCCGGTGTTAAGGCTATGGGTGAAGAAATATGAGCATCCCCTTCCAAAATATCAAATAGGGGTTTTAATTCAGCAAAAGGAATCTTTAAAAACAACCTAAGCCAATTTATATCACCTAATAATTTTTGTAAATAATTTAAGGTATGACAATGGTCCCTGTGAATTTCTATTTTCTGAGGAACTATTCGTTCCAGATAAATAACAGTTCCTAGAAAGAAACCCACTTCTGAAATTTGGACCTTTTCAGTGGCAATATGCAATCCCCATTGTTGCAGGGTTTCTTGCAACAAAGGATACGCATCTTGCAAGATGGCTAACTCCTCATGGCACAAGAGAATATCATCCATATAGTGAATCAGCAACAAGGAAGGAAATTGCTGTCTAACTGGTTCAAGAGCCATCTGCACATACAATTGACACATGGTGGGGCTATTAGCCATGCCTTGAGGTAAAATTCTCCATTGATATCTTTTGTCTGGCTCATGATGATTAACAGCAGGTAGGGTAAAGGCAAATCTCTGTCTGTCTCGTGGAACGGAGAAGAAGCAATCCTTGATATCTATAATTATGACTCTCCATTGTTCAGGCAAAGCAGAAAGTAAAGGTAGGCCTCGCTGAACAGAGCCAAAGAGCCGCATCTGTGCATTAATGGCCCTTAAATCATGAAGAAGTCTCCATTTTCCAGACTTCTCTTTAATAACAAAAATAAGTGTGTTCCAGGGGGAAGTAGATGGTTCCAAATGACCAAGCTGTACCTGTTCTTTAACCAGCCTTGTAGCGGCTCCCAGCTTTTTAGAGGAAAGGGGCCATTGAGGAACCCATACGGCCTCCTCTGTGAGCCAAGATATGGGCATGGAACCCTCAATGGCAGCTAATAAAAACCCAGGCCTTGTTTCCCTGTATTACTTTCCTGTGAAATCGGGTGTAATCTCCCTTGTTCCTGTTTACCAAGGCCTTTTCCTTCCTTATAACCCATCCTTTTCATTATATCAACCGCTTGTTGAGAATACTCATTGGTCAATGCTAATCCTAAATCCTGCAAAATATCTCTTCCCCAGAGATTGACAGGGAGAGGAAGAACATATGGTATGAAACTTCCTGTTTGACCTTCCAGTGCTTGCCACATCAAAGAACATGAACTAACTGCAGGGCTGGCCTCATATCCCAACCCTTGTAAAGAGTGGGATGATTGTGTAACAGGCCATGCCTTAGGCCACCAGGTGGAGGAGATAATGCTTTTATCAGCCCCTGTGTCCAAAATACCAGTAAACCATTTTCCTTCTATTTCTAGTTGTAGGGTAGGTCTAGTTATAAGATCATCTACCAAATGAGCAAAATCTGTTCCTGTGGAACCAAGTCCTTTTGCGCTCCTTGGTGTTCTGGTAGATGGAAAACAGTCATGAAGGCTTGGGAGGAGGACTAATTGAGCAATCCTATCTCCAGGAGAAATATAAAATACACCTTGGGGGCAGGAACAAAGCACCTGGAGTTGTCCCGTAAAATCCTGATCTAATAATCCAGGATGGACCATAAGTTTTTTTAGAGTGAGAGAGGAGCGACCCAAAATAAGACCTACACCTCCTTCAGGCAGGGGCCTTCAAACTCCACTGGGACAGGTCGCACCCCCATGTGTGGCATTAATAAGAATTGGGAGGTGGAATGGAGGTCCCACCCTGCTGATCCTCTTGTTGCTCTAAGCTGGATAAACCCTCCTGTTGTCTGCCTCTGTCCCATATTTTTTTGGGGTCCTGAGACCCGTTTTTTGGAATATTCTCATTCCTCTCATTAGGGGGGGTTTCATGCTGAATAAGTGTTCCCTGAATATCTCTAACTGAACGGCATTCATTAGCCCAGTGATTGCCTTTTCTACACTTAGGGCAAAGTCCAGGAACTTTCTTTTGCGCAGACACACGACAGTCTCTTTTTAAATGACCATTTTGCCACAATTAAAACAAACTTTATTGTTTCCAGAACTTGGGCGGTTCTTGCTTTGTAATATGGCTGCCGCCATCCGACGTTGGTAAGCGGGCCTCCGAGTCCTCGGCAAACTTTTATCCAATCTGTTAGCCCTTTGTTCCTTCTAGGAGTAATGACTGTTTTACATTCTGGGGAAGCATTTCATATACCAGCTGTTCTATCATTGGCCTAACTCGCTCCAGATCTCCAAATATTCTACCTGCTGCTTCTGTCATTCTGACCGCAAAATCTGAGAATGGCTCCTGAGGGCCTTGTATAATCTTTGTCAGGTGTCCTCCAGCCTCACCCTTCTTTGAAAGGGCTTTCCATGCTTTAATAGCGGCAGCAGAGATCTGACCATATGCCCCCCAATCATAATTTGTCTGATTATGAACAAACTGGCCTTGCCCCATTAGCAAATCAAAGGTCCATTGCCCCTGATTGCCTTCTGCATGGGCATTGGCCCTTGCCTGAGTTTGGGAAGCATCATGCCACAAGGCTTTCCATTCTAAGTACTGTCCCATACTAGGGAGAGCAGCTTTTATGGTATTTTGCCAATCATTTGGAGTCATGGCCACGCTAGCAAGTCTTTCAAGCTGCATGATTGTAAAATTAGCATCTACCCCATATTTGTTAACCGATTCAGCAAGTTCTTTATCAAGGGGATATTCTACCGGTGTATGAACACGGTCCCCTTCCGCGGCCTCAAATACAGGGAAGGCCTGCAAAAGCTTCCTTTTATCCCTTTTCGAAAAGAAGGAATTTAAACCGTGCCTCTCAACATAAGGCGGAGGGGCACTAGGGGTTAATGAAAAAGCCCCATGAGTTTTAGCTCCTCCCCTCTGTTTCTATCGATTTGGTGGTAATGGCTGCTCATCAGGGTGGTGCCTCTCTTCCTCATAGTGAGCCGCTTCCTCCTCTAAGTCTTCTTCCTCAGAGGAATTTAGCTGCTCAGATTCAAAACTATCAAGCCCCAAAGCCTCCAATTCTTTTATCGGATAAAGAGGCTTTTTTTTTTTTTTTTGATTTCTCCTTCCCTTTTCACCTTTCTCTCCCAGGGCGTCCTTTCCCTTGTCTTTCGCTCCTGCGGTTTTAACATCTGCAGAAGGGCCTTTTTTTCTTAGAGACGTCTTTTTCTTTTTCTTTAAGGGCCCGTAACCTTTTATCCAGTTCTGTTTCTGACATGCTGTCTTGTAGTTCCTCTAACACCCCTTGGCCAGCTGCTACACATGAGTGGCATTTCTCATCTTCTAAGCAAGATTTTACTAAAATCCACAATGACCTAGTTCCAACTTTTAGCTTTCCATATTCTTCTTCCCTCCGTAAATCAGCTTCTAGCTTATCCCAGGAAGCAAGCGTCAGTGATCCTGAACATACAAACCAGGGAGCGATGTGATCGATTTCCATAATAAATCCTTCCAATGTTCTTTTTGAAAGCTTTAGTTCATGTTGTTTTAAAAGTGACTGAAGTGTCATGATCACCGAATGTGAAGCTCCCATGTTGCTCCCTTATCTACAAGAGAAGCTGACACAGGGAGGGTCACCGCGGCTTATCTACGTCCAGCTAACAGTACCCAATGGCACACCAAAAATAAAGGGGGGGGGTGGACACTGCAGCTTATCTACGTCCATCTAACGATGTCCACGGGGACAAAGCACTTTAGCACCAGCTTTTATGGAAACAAAATGAAACCAAAAAAAAAGTCACCAAAACAAATGCAAGAGCAACTGGGACAATAACCAAGCATACCTCTCAGAACTCACTTTAGAACTACTAATTTCATCTCTACATGTGCCTCTATTTGTTTGGCTATGTTTGCCTGTGTTTCTTTAAGAATTTTGTCTATTTCTCTTTTCTTTACCTCCAATTGACTGGCCAATTCTTTGAAAGATTTGTTCATTTCTTCTTTAACTGACTGAATTTGCATGATAATTGTTTTGAGAGAGCTGTTTGTTTCCTCTTTATGAGCCTCAAATAGTTGGGTAAGCATAGCTTTAAAGTCATTTTCCTGTGTGGCTGTTGAATTGGAGTATCCATCAATTTGGGGGGTTGCTGGAGAAGTCGTGATGTCCTGATTTATGTTGGAAGTGTTTTTTTTGCCTACTCCTGGCCATTGGCTTATCTGAAATCTTCCCTTTTTGTTTTTGGGTTCTGCAGTTCAGACTGTACTGTCTCTCTCTGGCGTCTGGAGAGTTCTTCGGGAAGCTGAGAGAGGTCCTGTGTCCTCAGCCTGTGCTGCAGCCAGCTGTCCATGTGCGAGAAAAGTATGCAGGTGTAAACGGGGACAAATGCAGGCTTGCGTGTGTGTGTGTGTGTGTGTGTGTGTGTGTGTGTGTAAGTTTGTGTGGAAGTGTGTCTCAGGGAATAGAGTGATAGATAATGTTGAACCCTTGAGTGAGTGAGAGGGGCTCTGCACTGTACATGTAGCAGGCACTAGTGATGGTCACGGAGCAACTTCTGGAATTAACTGCCTTAGCTCCTCAATTGGACCCACAGAGCAGGTGCTTCAATGTCCCAAGAGACCATCTGTTTCCCAAAGTGGTTATGTGGGTGGGAGGGGTTCGATGCCTGGCTTTTGTTTTAGAAGGACCCAGGATCTGGATCTGCATATACACAAGGGTGCACTCACTTACAAGCAAGTCAGTTGGCAGAGATCAGGATATTTGGGCTCTCTGTTCTCTGGTTTGGCACTACTTCTTTGATGTGCTCCACCAGCTCCATGCTGCTGTCACTGCCAGGTTATGAGGTCTTGCTGCAGCTGGTGATTTCAAGGTGGTCATGTAAGTAGGGATCAGGGTAAACAGGCTCTTTGTTCTCTGGTTTGGCCCTGGTTAGTCTTAAACTGGAGGGTTGATTTGCCCTGCGAGCTCAGTGCTGCTTAACTGCCAGGTTAGGAAGTCCCACGGTAACTGGAGACTGAGTTGCTAGTCCAGATGCTTTCTGGGAAGTCCTGGGGTCTCTCCACTGAGCTCTCCAAGATTGGGAGGCCCAGTGTCTGGTGTGCCTAGCTTGTATGGTGTTCCAGGCTGGTTTTGGTGAGTATATTGCATATTCTCTGTCACTGTGGGATTGGGCAGGCCTTATTGTCAGTGATAGCAATACTGTGGATCCAAAATGGCATCTAGCACACTTGGGCCCTGGGAGGATGGTGCAGCCACTGCTTGTATCTGGGATTCTGAGAAGGGTACTGCTGGCATTTGCCACTAAATGGTTTGGAGCTCCACTTCAGCAGCTGCAGACCCCAAGCAATTAGGTCTGCACTGAGAAAGATGAGTCCAGTCCGCTGTTTTGAGGAAGAGGGAGGTCTGTGGTAGGGGAGTGCCAGGAGATCAAAGGACTATTTCTCTTCTTCTCCAAACAAGTCCTTGGGTGACCCGAGACCAAAGTTTTCACCTCCTGCAATGTTCCCTGTTGTTTAGAAAGCATCACTGTAGTTTTCTTGGGTTCAGAGGTCCTTCCACTCACCAACTCAGACAGAGCTCTTCCATAGCTCAGAAACTGTGTGTGCTTGTCGAAATCTTGCCTTTGCCCAGTGTCTGTGGTTATGTCCCCCTTTTTCTTTCTGTTTTTGTTGATTTGGATAGATTCTCTCTGCCTTTTAGTTAGGTTGCCTAAGGGTTTGTCTATCTTGTTAATTTTCTCAAAGAACCAGCTCTTGGTTTCATTGATTCTTTGAATTGTTTTATTTGTTTCTAATTGATTCATTTCTGCCCTGTTTGATTATTTTTAGATGTCTACTCCTCTTTGGTGTGTCTGCTTGTTTTTTTTTTTGTTTGTTTGTTTTTGTTTTGTTTGTTTGTTTCTTTGTTTGTTTCCCCCCCTAGGGCTTTTAACTGCGCCATTAAGTTGCTTGCATGATATGTTTCAAATTTCTTCTTAAAGGCACTTAATGCTACGAAGTTTCCTCATAGTACTCCTTTCATTGTGTCCCATAAGTTTGGGTATGTTATGCATTCATTTTCATTGAATTCAAGAAGTCTTTAATTTCTTTATTTATTCTCTGACCTAGCTGTTATTTAGTAGCAAGTTGTTCAGTTTCCATGTGTATGTAGGCCTTTTGATATTTTTGTCATTGGGGTCCATCTTTCTGTCAATGGTGAACAGATAGAAAACAAGAGATTATTTCAATCTTATTTTATCTGTTGAGTCCTGATTTATGACCAACTATATGGTTTATTTTGGAGAAGGTTCCATGAGGTGCTGAGAAGAATGCAAATTATTTTGAGTTTGGGTGAAAGGTTCTGCAGATGTCTGTGAGGTCCATTTGATTCATGACCACTGTCAGATTTATTGTTTCTTTGTTTAATTTCTGTTTTGTTGACAGGTCCTTTGTTGAGAGTGGGGTGTTGAATTTTTTCAGTATTAATGTGTGGGGGTGTATGTGTGGTTTAAGTTTTAATAAAGTTTTTTTTTTTAAATGTGGGTGCCCTTGAATTTGGGGCATAGATGTTCAGGATTGTGATATCTTCCAGTGGACTTTTCCCTTGATGAGTATGAAGTGTCCTTCTCTATCTCTTTTTATTAATTTTGGTTGAAAATCTATTTTGTTAGAAATTAGAATGGCTACTCCTGCTTGCTTCTTGGGTCCATTTACTTGGAAAATCCTCTTTAAGCCCTTTACTCTCAGGTGATGTCTATCTTTTGATTTAGGTGTGTTTCTTGTATATTGGGTCATGTTTACGCATCCATTCTATTAGTCTGTGTCTTTTTATTGGAGCATTGAGTCCTTTGATGTTGAGGGAGATTAATGACGAGTGGCTGTTAGATCCTTTGATATTGAAGTTGGCTATGGTAATGTGTTTGTGTGTTTGGCTACTTTTTGTTTTGCAGTACTGAGGTTATTTATTTCCTTTGTTTTCTTGAAAGTAGTTTTCTTAAGTTGTATTTTTCCTTCTAGTATCTTCTGTAATGCTTGATTTGTGTGTAGGTATTGTTGAAATTTGTCATTGTATATCTTGTTTTATCCGTCTATGAGGACTGAGAGTTTTGCTGTGTACAGTAGCCTAGGCTGACATCTCTTTTCTTTTAGGGTCTGTATGATATCTATTGAGGTTTTTAGGGCTTTCATAGTTTCTGTTCTGTTTTCAGGTGTGATTCTGATGGGTTTGTCATTATATGTTACTTGGCCTTTTCCCCTTGCAGCTTTTAGTATTTTTTCTTTGTTCTGTTTACTTTCTGTTTTGATTATTTTGTGATGGGAAGATTTTCTCTTCTGGTCTAATTTATTAGATGTTCTGTATACCTCTTGTATTCTTATTGGACTCTCCTTTAAGTTGGGAAAATTTTCTTCAATAATTTTGTTGAAAATATTTTCTGGGCCTTCGTGCAGGGAATCTTCTTTTTTCCTCTATTCCTATTATTCTTAGGTTTTATCTTTTTATGTTGTCTTGAATTTCTTGGATGGTTTGTGTCAGGAATTAGATTTATTATTTTACTTGATGGATACATTGATTTCTTCCATTGTATCTCCCACACCTGAGATTCATTCTTCCATCTCTTGTAGTCTGTTGGTTATGCTTACCTATGTAGTTCCTGTTTTCTTTTGTAGGTTCTCCCTCTCCATGATTTCCTCCTTTTGTGTTTTCTTAATTTTTCCCATTCTATCTTCTGATTTTAAACTCTTTTGTTGATTTCCTTCACATCTCAGACTGTATTTTCCTTCAATTTCTTCAGCTGTTTTTTTGAACATTCCTTTGTTTCTTTTATTTCTTTCAGAAATTTAATCATTTCCTCTCTGAATGCCCCAAAATGTTTGGCTGCATCTTCCTGTGTTTCTTTATGGATGATCATAATCTTTTTTATTATAACTTCCCCTAATTCTTTACACATTTTATTTGCTTCCTCCATTAACCTCTTCATAAGCATAGATGTAAGGTCATCTTCTTGAATTTCTCTCATGTTAGCTACTTGCTCCTGGATAACTGCATCCTGGGGATACCATATTACTTTGCCTTTTCTTTATTTGTGCTTTATTGCTGGCCTCTAACCATATCTCTGTCTCAGGTGTTTTTTGTTAATTTCTGTTGGTGCCTGATGTGTCCTGTATTGGGGAAAATCCACTTGGCAGGGTTGTGAACTTCTCTGATTTTTGGGAATGGTCAGCTGAATGGTGGTTATTCTCATGAATTGTCACAGTTCACTTCAGGTGTAGGAACCTGTGTGGTAACTGTTCAGGAAGGTCCTTCTCTCATCAGGAGAGGTCCTGGTAATTGCTGCCCTACTGCTGTTTATTTTTTTTTCTTAGAATTTAGTGAGCAGCTGTTGTGAGCCACGTGGTCGTCTTGACAGCAAGAATGCACATGCACGTGAACAACAGGATCCTTCTGCAGCAAGCTTTATTGCAGTCAAAGGATGAAAGGAGGAAGACCCCGAGTCCCCGAAGTGGCGCTGTTTATATAAGCCCTGCTCGCACCAAAGTGGTGTGAGATGACGTATCATCCCCTGATTGGCTGCTCACCCATCACCCCATATGACACCCTGGGCTGGGCTCCTGACGGCGGTTGCCCAACGGTCATAAAGGTCATAACGGTCATGAGCTCTAGGACTTGTTTACCAGTTTAGAAGGGCGGAAGCCAGTGCCATGGCAACCAAATCCCGGCTCTCCACATCTCCCCCTTTTTTATTTTGTTTGAACAGTAAGCTTTCTACTTTCAATACAGCATTATGCCAGAAAGCCAACGTCTGAGCCTGGTGGAAGGCAATGCTTCAGCCGTTGCCCGTCATTGGAGCAACCTCCTCATTGTGAGGCTGTCCTGTCTTAGGTCAGTGAAGACTTATTTGCACTCTTCGGTCACTGACTTTCCAGATCATTTGGCAAGAGAAAAATTGTGATTTACACCCATCCCCGTGCAATGGAAAACAGATCCCTACGGAGTGCAAGGGCTTTAAATCCAGATTGTTGCATGTGCTTGCAAAGACAGAGGCAACCTTGTCAAACATTAATTTTTCAGCATGGATAAGCAAATATCGGGGGAGGTGCCTTGCTCCAGAGCGGCTAGCACCTGTACGATCACCATCTTGTCACGTTTCTGTTGGGTTTTGAGTTTGCAGAACAACCAGAGGACAAATATTAAACCACAGCACAGGGCAGTGCCAAAAATCCCAATGCCCACCCATTCCTTAAAATAAGAAAAGGCGGAAGAAGCCCAAGATAATAAGCCATCTGTGAGTAATTAATCCACTCGAGTAGAATGGTCACCACCGCCACCCTTAGCTCTTCGTTTCTTCAAATCCTTCTGACCAATTTCCAGCAAGATATAGGGACAATTTACTGGACAAATTAGCGGCTCGGGTAAGATTTTCATATTGTACACTGGTAATACAGAGTGCTCCTATTTTTCTTTCACACCCTAATTGAGCCAATTGAGATAAAATATCTATTCTTTCTTCCACAAGATCCAGATGCTGGTTAAGAACCATCAATCTGCCTTTTAATTGTGCGCTATCATATGCATGAAGGTTTATGGCTTCAGCCACACCTGCCGACAATTGATTTACTGTTGTACTTGTTTGGACTGAATTTGCCATTGCCAAGCTGGCTGCAGTCAGCGATGTCAGTAACAACGGCTGTGGTGATGCCAAAATCTTTCTTCTGTCTAAACAGGGAGAGGGTGGATGGAGTCTCCACAGGGATTGGGATCCACTGCGGGACTCTAACAACCAGGGCACAGGGGGTAACGCCTGGCATTCCAACATTGCGACATCCAGCATGTCTCATTGGTACAATTTCTAAAAGAATTATTGGACAAAACAAGTAAAAAAATGGGAATAAACACAGACAGGACTAGGCGGAAAAAACGTCTGATTTGTATTGGACGAGAAAAATTTAGGAAAAAACAATGAATTATGTATGACCGGCATAGGCTTTGGGAATGCAGACAAAATGGCCCAATGTTGTACCCCCACAATACTAGGAACCCAATTTAGAAGGATCCAAGCAAGAACTGGAATTAGTTGCAGGTATATTTGTTGATAGATCATCTTCAGCTGCCGCGAGGTTTCGCATGAGGTGCTCTGGTACCCAGAATGGATTATTTTCTTCCTGTGGGAAAACAGAGACAGCTCCCCTGGATCTTAATAAAATAGGATCTGGGCCTTTCCATTGACCAGTCAAGACATCCGTCCATTTGACCATTTCCTTAGGCCTATCAGGCTCTAAGCAGTGGCGATCAGTGGCACTGACTGTCCAAATTTAAAAAATTGAGAGTAAAGAGTGCCAAGGAAACAGTCACTGGTGGCACTGAGGGCAGAGCCTTCTCGACTCCCCTTTTTGGTTTTATTAAATAGGACTTTAGAGTGCGATGAGCACGTTCAATAATGCCCTGTCCCTTAGGGTTATATGGGGGACCCGTTAGGTGGGTCACTCCCATTTGATGGCAAAACTGTACAACTTTCTGAGAAGTATAGGCTGGCCCATTTTCAGTTTTTAGAATTTTGGGCTTTCCCCAGGCACTCCATGCCTCCAGGCAATGTTGAATAACATGGGCTGCCTTTTCTCCAGTCTGGGGAGAAGCAAACATAACTCCAGAGCAAGTATCAACGGAAACATGTAAATATTGAAGTTTACCAAAAAATGAAATGTGAGTAACATCCATCTGCCACACTTGTAGCGGACGGATTCCTCTGGGATTAATCCCAACATGAGGCATAGGTAAGAACTGACAACAATTTTACATTGGGTTACAATATCTCTAGCTTCCTTTCTAGTTATGTCAAATCGATGAGGCAGTGTTTCAGCTGTCACATGAAATTTCTTATGAAACTCTTTAGCCAATTCCAAATTTGAGAAGAGGGCAAATGCAATCATCTTTGTGGCTCAATCTGCCAGGTCATTTCCATGGGACATGGGTCCCGGTAGACCTGAGTGAGCCCTAATATGTGTAATAAAAACAGGGGATTTTATGATAATTAAGGCAAACTGAATTTTTTGAAAAATTTTTGCAAGCTTGCTAGATGCCTTGATCAATCCAGCAGCCTCTAAAATTTTGGTTGCATTTACCACATATCTAGAATCAGAAACAATATTTAAAGGACCTGGAAATTTTGTCAAAATTTCTAACACTACTAAACATTCCACAATTTGAGGCGAGGTTTCATGATATTGCTTAGAAACAACTTTATTATTAACCACATAAGCTCCTACTCCTGTTTTTGACCCATCTGTATAAAGTACCTGTCCATCCTGAAGTACTATCTGGGACATTACATGCGGGAAGACTACCTCTTGAGTTAAAGCAAATTGCAAAACAGGGTGTCGAGGATAATGATTATCAATCAAGCCACTAAAGGAGGTAACTAGCACCGCCCAAGTATCAAAGGTAGCAGTCAATACCTGAACCTCATGAGCTGTATAAGGCACTATTAAGAACTTTGGCTCCTTCCCAAAGTGTGTAATGGCGGCTCTTAACCCTCGTAGTGCAAGTTGAGCAACTGCATCTGGATACCATTCAATAATTTTTGCAGGAGAAGCATTAGGATGAACCCACAATAAGGGTCCATTTTGCCATAATACAGCAGTTGGTAAATGTTTAGTTTTAATAACACACAGGTCAAAGGTCTTAGTTTTATCTACACGTTTTAATTGGGCATCTTGTAAAGTGTTTTCTACCACTTGCAGGGTGCGGCTTACAGCTGGTGTTAAGGCTCTGGCTGAAGAAATATGAACATCCCCTTCCAAAATATCAAATAGGAGTTTTAATTCAGCAGTAGGAATCTTTAAAAACAACCTAAGCCAATTTATATCACCTAATAATTTTTGAAAATCATTTAAGGTATGCAAATGGTCCCTGCGAATTTCTATTTTTTGAGGAACTATTTTGTCCGGGTAAATGACCGTTCCCAAAAAGGAACCTACCTCAGAAATCTGGACCTTTTCAGTGGCAATATGCAATCCCCATTGCTGCAGGGTTTTTTGCAACAAAGGATATGCATCTTGCAAAATGGCTAACTCCTCATGACACAAGAGAATATCATCCATATAGTGAATCAGCAACAAGGAAGGAAATTGCTGTCTAACTGGTTCAAGAGCCATCTGCACATACAATTGACACATGGTGGGGCTATTAGCCATGCCTTGAGGTAAAATTCTCCATTGATATCTTTTGTCTGGCTCATGGTGATTAACAGCAGGTAGGGTAAAGGCAAATCTCTGTCTGTCTCGTGGAACGGAGAAGAAGCAATCCTTGATATCTATAATTATGACTCTCCATTGTTCAGGCAAAGCAGAAAGTAAAGGTAGGCCTCGCTTAACAGAGCCAAAGAGCTGCATCTGTGCATTAATGGCCCTTAAATCATGAAGAATTCTCCATTTTCCAGACTTCTCTTTAATAACAAAAATAAGTGTGTTCCAGGGGGAAGTAGATGGTTCCAAATGACCAAGCTGTACCTGTTCTTTAACCAGCCTTGTAGCGGCTTCCAGCTTTTTAGAGGAAAGGGGCCATTGAGGAACCCATACGGCCTCCTCTGTGAGCCAAGATATGGGCATGGAACCCTCAATGGCAGCTAATGAAAACCCAAGCCTTGTTTCCCTGTATTACTTTCCTGTGAAATCGGGTGTAATCTCCCTTGTTCCTGTTTACCCAGGCCTTTTCCTTCCTTATAACCCATCCTTTTCATTATATCAACCGCTTGTTGAGAATACTCATTGGTCAATGCTAATCTTAAATCCTGCAAAATATCTCTTCCCCAGAGATTGAAAAGGGAGAGGAAGAACATATGGTATGAAGCTTCCTGTTTGACCTTCTGGTGCTTGCCACATCAAAGAACGTGAACTAATCGCAGGGCTGGCCTCATATCCCAACCTTGTAAGGAGTGGGATGATTGTGTTACAGGCCACGCCTTAGGCTACCAGGTGGAAGAGATAATGCTTTTATCAGCCCCTGTGTCCAAAATACCAGTTAAACTTTTCCCTTCTATCTGTAATTGTAGAGTAGGTCTCTGTTCCTGTGGATCCAAGCCCTCTTGCACCCCTTGATGTTTTGGTAAATGGAAAGCAATCATGATGGCTTGGGAGGAGGACTAATTGAGCAATCCTATCTCCAGGAGAAATAGAAAATACGCCTTGAGGGCAGGAACAAAGCACCTGGAGCTGTCCTGTAAAATCTTGCTCTAATACTCCAGGATGGACCATAAGTCCTTTTAGAGTGAGAGAGGAGCGACCCAAAATAAGACCTACACTTCCTTCAGGCAGGGGGCCTTCAAAGTTCACTGGGACAGGTTGCACCCCATGTGTGGCATTAATAAGAATTGGGAGGTGGAATGGAGGTCCAACCCTGCTGATCCTCTTGTTGCTCTACAGCTGGATAAACCCTCCTGTTGTCTGCCTGTGTCCTATATCTTTTGGGGCCCTGAGATCTGGGTCCCTGAAGTCCGTTTTTTGGAACATTTTTATCTCTCTCCTCAGAGGGGGTGTCGTGCTGTATAAGTTCTCCCTGAATATCTCTGACTGAGCTGCATTTATTACCCCAGTGATTGCCTTTTCTACACTTAGGGCAAAGTCCAGGAACTTTCTTTTGTGCAGACATACGACAGTTTCTTTTTAAATGACCCATTTTGCCACAATTAAAACAAACTTTATTGTTTCCAGAACTTGAGTGGTTATTGTTTTGTATTATGGCTGCTGCCAGGCCGGCGTTGGTAAGCGGGCCTCCGAGTCCTCAGCAAACTTTTATCCAATCTGTCAGTCCTTTGCTCTTTCTGGGGGTAATGACTCCCTTGCATTCTGGTGAAGCATTCTCATACACCAGTTGTTCTATCATTGGTCGGACCCTTTCCAGATCTCCAATTATTCTGCCTGCTGCGTCTGTCATTCTGGCCACAAATTCTGGGAATGACTCCTGAGGACCCTGGATAATTTTTGTTAAATGGTACTCTGTCCCGCCCTTCTTTGAAAGGGCCTTCCATGCTTTAATTGCAGCAGCAGATATTTGGCTATACGCTCCCCAATCATAATCTGTGTGTTGCTGAACATGTGGACCTTGTCCTGTTAGTAGCTCAAATGTCCAGTGTCCTTGGTTGTCTTCTGCATTGGCATTAGCCCTAGCTTGGAATTGACAGGCATCATGCCATAAGGCTTTCCATTCTAAATACACTCCCATATTAGGGAGGGCAGCTTTCACTACAGTCTGCCAATCATTTGGGGTCATTGCTGTAGAGCCTAGCCTTTCAAGCTGCATAATTGTAAAATTAGCATCCACCCCGTACTTATTAACTGACTCTACCAGTTCCTTGACTAGAGGGTAATCTACAGGTACGTGGACACAGCCTCCCTCCACATCTTCAAATACTGGAAAAGTCTGAAAAATTTTGTGTCTATCTTTTGTTGAAAAGAAGGAATCAGGACAGTGCCTCCCAGTGTAGGGTGGAGGAGCACTAGAGACAACAGGAGCGGCTGACTGAGAAAATGCGCCCTTCCTGTTCCTCATACTACTTTGCTCCCAATACAACAGTAATGGCTGCTCATCTGGGTGGTATCGTTCTTCCTCATAGTGAGCTGCTTCTTCCTCTGACCCCTCGGAGGGACTTAACTCCTCTGACTCAGAATTGCCAATTTCTAAAGCCTCTAGTTTTTTTGTCAGATAGAGAGGCTCCTTTTTAGATTTTTTCTTCTCCTTATCATGTTTCTCTCCCAGGGCATTCTTTCCTTTATCTCTCACTCCTGCGGCTTTAACATCCGTTGAAGGGCCTTTTTTCTTAGAAACGTCTTTATTTCTATCCATTTGGGCCCCTAATCTTTTGTCACATTCTGTTTTTGACATGCTGTCTTGTATCTCCTCTAACACTCCCTTAGTGCCTACTCTTAGCTTTCCGTTAATCTCTTTCCTTTTGAGGCCACCCTTAAGCTTGTACAAAACCAAAAGGAAGAGGATGAGGGCAACGGTCACAACAGAGAAAGCAATAAAGGCTTCTGCTAGCTGAAGTGAAAGATGAGATAAATCAAGACCAAACATGCCTCTCAGAACTTATCTCGCTGCTGCAGTTCTGAATCCTCCCCAAGAATGAGGGGTCTCCTCGGCACCAGTGATGGCAGGTTCCCGGGTTTCGGCACCAAATATTGCGAGCTGCGTGGCCGTCTCGCCCGCAAGAATGCACGCGAACAACAGGATCCTTCTGCAGCAAGCTTTATTGCAGTCAAACGATGAAAGGAGGAAGACCCCGAATCCCCGAAGTGGCGCTGTTTGTATAAGCCCTGCTCGCACCAAAGTGGTGTGAGATGACGTATCATCCCCTGATTGGCTGCTCACCCATCACACCATATGATGCCCCAGGCTGGGCTCGTGATGACGGTTGCCCAACGGTCATAATGGTCATAACGGTCATGTGCTCTAGGACTTGTTTACCAGTTTAGAAGGGCGGAAGCCAACGCCATGGCAACCAAACCCCAGCTCTCCACAAGGAGCACTTGTTGATCTTATGTTGTTATTTTTGAGTATAGCCCTTTTGAAGAATCAGGGATTCCCACAGTTTTGTCACTTTACAGATAACTTTTTGAGCCTTGGAACAGTACCTGAGTGCTGCTGTAATGGCTCTCTGGCTTTTGTAGGTTTGAGGATTCAGCTGTGTGCCCAAGTGACCTAGCGCTACTCAATAATGTGGGTGAGCACAGAGCTCATGCCTGCTGTAGAAGGCTAGAACCTTGAGTCTGTGTGCAAACAGAAAATCCTTTGGACCTGGGTGTCCTGAGCGTTGGACACCCAAACCAATATAATTCTGATGTCAAAATACCATTGTACTGTCATAATAGCATTTTCAGATAATAATGCCATTGATATTGCCCAGCCCATGGGACTTCAATGAGTTCCTAAAGAGAGGGATAGAATAAATGAGGGGTAGGTGAACAAGAAACACGATAAATAGATGCTAAGTCTGTTTTTCTGACCAAACCTCATTTATTAGAAAATTTTACCCAACTTATATAGGGAGAAATCAGGAAAGGGGAAAGGCTAAATAACTGCTTCAGGAGATAGGAAGAGTGCTTTCATGGGTTGAATATTGCACCTGCAAGATATCTTAAGGATATTTTCTTAAGATATCTCACAGATGCTCTAAAACTAACAGATGGATATCCTCACAAATCTATCACCCATAATTTAGGGTCCTAGGTACTGTTTCACTACATAGCTTTAGGTCTCCACTAAATGACCTTTGCTCACTCTTTGGCTTTGGCTTCAGTAAATAGCTTTGTCTCCACTAAATAGCTTTGGCTCTCTAATTGACTTTTTTTTAGTAAATAGCCTTGGCTCCTGGCATGATATGTTAAAAATGCCATTGTGATGTCATACCACAATCATCATGTAATAGCATTATAATGTTATATAGCATTGTGATGTCATAATAGCATTGTGATGTCAAGTCATTGTGACATAATTATAACATTGTGATGTCATAGTATCATTGAGATGTTAAAATACAATTGTGATGTCACAATAGCTTTGTAAATTCATAATATTTTTGGTGAGGCAGCATTTTCCCAGTAAGTAATTCACTGACTGAGGACATATCTGTGCATTTAACAAATAAAAATAGAATATGTGATAATGTAAAACTCACATGTCAAGGACACATGACTTTATTAATGACCACTTCAAAGAAATATGTGACACATTTCCTGACATTGGACACAGTAACTATCATCTCTCTGTTGAGTGCTTTTAGCTCCTCAGATTGACACCTGTAGAGATGCTCAGGCTTTCTCTCAAGCAGTCTGTCCACTTTGCCTCATTAATAACTGGCTCCTGAAATTCTTATTAGTTTTCACCTATTTCTTGACATCATTCTCTCTCTCAGCCAATCAGCAATTGAGAGAATCTTGAGGTTTCTATGGAGATGAGTAAACAAACTTTCCTCAGTGTCCTGTATCTCTGATACTGTGTACACATGACTTTTTCTTGTGAAATCCAAAAAGCCTCTATCTCATTCCTTTATCCCAATCCCACACCTTTATTCCTGTTTACCTCTGTGACAATGTCACGTATGAAATTAAACTTTAATGTTTATTGAATTGGACAACTTCATGACATCATTCTCCCTCTCAGCCAATCAGTACCTAAACATTGTGATATCAGAATAGCATTGGGATGTCATGATGAATTTTGATATCATGATGACTGTGATGTCATAATAGCATTGTAATTTCATAATAGCATTGTAATGTCATAATACCATTTGAGGTTATAATTGCATTGTGATGTCATAATAGCACTATGATGTCATAATAGCATTGGGATATAATAATAACACTTTGCACTCATAATAGCATTGTAATGGCATAATATCAATGTCACGTCCCCAAACTATTGTGATATCATCATTGCACTGAAAACTCATAACACCATTGTGATGTCATAACACCATTGACATGTCATATCATTGTGATGTCATAATAGATTTAGATGTCATACCATTGTGATGTAACAATAGCTTTGTCATGTCATAAAAGAATTGTGATGTCATAATATCATTGTAATGTCAAAATTCTAGTGTGACGTTGTACCACAATCCTTTCATAATAGCATTTTGATGTCATACTATCATTGTGATGTTTTAAAACTGTGTAAAATCTTATTTGTGAAATTATATTTCAGATGCCATAACCTTGTGATGTCATAATAGCATTTTGATATAAAAATACCTTTATGATAGCCTAATAGCCTTGTGGATTCATATCATTGAGATATCATAAAAGCATTGAGATACCATAATACCATTGTAAACTTGTAATAGCATTGTGATCTCATAATACAATTGTGATGTTATAATATCATTGTGAATTCATAACACCAATGTGATGTCATAACACCATTGTGATTTCATATCATTGTGCTGTCATAATAGCATTTTGATCTTAGCATTGTTATGTCAAAATTCCATTGTGATGTCATACCATAATTATGTCATAATAGCATTGTGATGCCATGATGAATCTTGGTGTCATCATGGAATTCAGATGTCATGATGAAATTTTGATGTTATAATAGCATTGGAAGTCATCATAGCATTGTGAAGTCATACTGATGTGAAGTCATAAGAGCATATTTAAATCAAAATTCCATTATACCACAATCATGTTGTAATACCATTGTGATTTAGCATGTTGATGTCATAATGCCATTGTGAAGTCATAATGCCATGGTTTTGTCATAATAACATTGTGATGTCATGACATTTTGATGTCATGATAGCTTTGTGATGTAATAATAACATTGTGTAATCATAACAGCATTGTGTTATCATAATAGCATTGCAATGTTCTAATAGCATTGTGATGTCATGATATCATTGTGTTGTCAAAATTCTATTGTGATTTCATACCACAGTCATGTCATAATACCATTGTGATTTCATAATAGAAAGGTAATATCATAACAGCTTTGTGATGTCATAATGGCACTGTGTTGTCACAATAGCATTGTGGTGTCATCATTGTAATGTCCTAATACCATTGTGAACTCATACCTATATAAAGTCATATTAACATTGTGAAGTCTTGTTATCATTCTGATGTCAAAATATCATTGTGATGACATAATAGCATTTTCAGGTCATAATGCCATTGATACGAAAAATGTCATTGTGATGTCAGCAATCATATTTAATGGCATTATAATGTTATAATTGTGATATCATAATAGCATTGTGATGTCATAGTACCACTGTGATATCATAATATCAATGTGATGTCACAGTAGCATTGGTATGTCCTATCATTGTGAAGTCATACAATCATTGTGATGTCATAACATTGTGATGTCATAATAATATTGATGTGACATACCAATGTGATATCATTATAGCATTTTGATATCATAACACCACTGTGATCTTATAATAACATTATGATGTCAAAACAGCATTGTGATGTCATAATACCATTGTGATATGATAATACTCATGCTATGTCAGGATAGCATAACATGTGATGTCATAAAAGCAGATGTCCTAATAGCATTATGAAGTCATAATAGGACTGAGATGTTATGACACCATTGATATGACATAAAAACCATTGAGATGTCATTAAAATTGTGAAGTCTTAATTCAATGGTGATATCATAATTTAACTGAAATGTCATAATAGCATTGTAATGTAATATCATTGTGTTTTCACAATATTAATGATATGTGATATCAAAATACCATTGTGATGTCATAATAGTATTCTGATGTCATAATGCCATTGTGAAATCATAATACCATTAGGATGTCATACCATTGTGGAGACATAATACCATTGTAATGTCCTACGACAATCATGTTGTAATAGTATTGGTTTGTCATAATACCACTGTGACATCATAATAACATTTTGAGGTCATAATGCCTTTTGATGTCATTTCACAATAATATCATAATAGCATTTCGATGACATACTATTGTGATGTCATAAAAGCATTAATATGTCATAATAACATTGTGATGCTGTCATAGCATAGTGATGTCATAATACCATTGTGATGTTATAGCACTGTGAAACAATGTGTTTGTGATGTCTTGTTGGGAGCGGTGCCTCTGGCAGCTGCTTTGATATTTAAATCTCAGTGGAGAGACTACTGCTTTTACTGGACCTTCTCTAAGGCAGGGTAGAATTTGCAAGTCCATCTCCTTTTGTTTGTGACAGCAGGTAGGATAGCTTGTGAGGGTCACACCTCTTCCTCAGGCTCCTTGTGCAAATTAACCATTGTTCTGAGATGTTTCTACTCTGGCTTAGAAACTCTACAATAAAGAGACAGTCTGACAGTTACTGCAGAAACAGGCTGAAGATGATGCTCCAAGCATCCTGTCTCAACTCTTGTGTAAACAGGACACAAATAAAGCAACTAGATATAATGTCGTGCAATGGGAGGAGCCAGAACATAGGAAAGAGGGGAGGAGCCAGAAGGCAGGAGATGAGTGGGAGGAGAAGGAGGGAGAGCAGAGCACGAAAAGGGAGCACGAGGAGAGAAGAGCTGGAGGAGAGAGCTTGGAGGATGTGGAGCATGAACCAGGGCTAAGATTTCACAAAAAGTGAGTATAATGTGGGAAATATAAATGTTAGGAAACAGAGGGCTGGAGGCAGAGGGAGGCAGAGACTTGAGACTTGCAGCTTGCACCCCTTGTTGCAGCAGCCTGCCTTTTGCTGTGGCTGTCTAGTCTGGACCTTTAAAAAATTTCCTGTGTGCTGTGTGTTTATTTAAATAATATTAACCCTCACTCCCGACTCAAGAACCATTCGACTCTGATGCCTGGCTCCAGCAGTTTGGTGCCCAGATGTGAGATACAGAGATTCAGGGAAGGACACCACTGTTTGGCAATTTCACATTAAATAGAAAGGGTACGGTGAGTAAATCCCAGAACCAAACTGGGACAGGCATTAGCTTAGTGTTTTCTTTATGGAACTTAATTAAAAGTAGTCTGTATAAGCAACAGGAAACTGAGAAACCTAAACTTTCAGGCTCAAAGAGAAGGAGGTTAGAAAGATGGCAGGCTTCAACAGAAAATGATATTATACCACCAGCTCCTCCAGAGGAGTTATATTTCCCTTCTGATGACAATAATTTCTTGCCAGAAGAAGACTTTGAGGAAGACTTGCAACCTAATGAGGTTGCAGATTTGGAGGAAGAACCAGATCAGTACTATTCTCAGAGATACCCTCCAATTCAGGCTATGCATGTTAAAATGCGTAAGCCTTGGCAAAAAGAAATTAAAAGACTGGAATATGGCTTGGAGGAAATAAACAGAAAAAATGGAGAATTAACTACTAAGGAAAATGAGGTTCAATCTTGTACTCCAATCACATCATTGGTGGAAGGCTTAGGCCCACCTCCTGGGAATACTACAGTTTCAATGGCCCAGAATACAAGGGGACCTTTCCCTTTGTCCACTGTATGGACATCTGTATCTGCTTTACACGCTTCTTTACAAGAAGCCAGGCAGAATGGAGAAGACGTGTCTGAGTTTTATAGTTTTCCAATTTTGGAGCAACCTGATGGACACAGTAATATGGTGAGAGTCCATGCTCCTATACCTTTTAAACAGATAAGTGAATTAAAATCTGCATGCTCCCAATATGCTCCCCTACAGCACCTTTCACCTTGGCTCTGCTGAAATCCATGTCTAGTGTGGCTCTCTGCCCATGGGACTGGAAACAGTTAGCAAGAGCATGCTTATCAGGAGGAGATAATTTATTATGGAAGTGAGATTTTGCAGAGCATTGTCAAGCTACAGCTGAACTTAATTGAGCTCAGCAAATTCCTATAACATACGACGTGCTTGCTGGAGAAGGAATCTAGAGGAAAATAGGACAGCAATTGGATTTTGATGTGACCATTTATGCTCAGGTCAATATTGCTGCCCAGAGGGCCTGGAATAAGCTTCCACAAGCAGGTAGACAGGTGGAGGATTTGTCTAAAATCTGTTAGTAACCTGATGGGTTATTTCAAGATTTTGTGGCAAGATTAATACAAGCAGCACTTGTATTATAATACTTATAAGTGATGAAAAGTCTGCATTGTTATTAGTGAAACAATTGGCTTATGAGAATGCTAACAGTGCTTGCCAAGTAGCCTTGAGACCTGTTAGAAAGAAAGGAGAAAATGGGAAAAAGGCCAAGGATTGGGGTACTAAGATACAGACAATAGTACTCATCCAAATAATTAGATTAATAAAGGCAAAAATTCAAAGCTCTTTGGCTGTAAGGTATTTGTCAGCTTTTTCTGGTAAGGGTCCACCAATTTATTGAAACATCAACTAAAATAACCAACTGGGCTTTGTTTGTTACAGTGTAAATTGGCACAATTGATTCCAAACTTAAAAATTTCTTGTCTCGGAGCCAAGATGGCGGTGCCTGGAGAGCACCTCATCTGAGAATCAGGACAGCACTCTCCGTGCAGCGACCTGGAGACTGAACTCTGGGCCCTGAAACTACATTGATCGAGTTTCCCAGTTGAGGGGAGGCTCCCACGGCGTGGGAATCAGTCGGGTCCACTCAGGCTACCCAGCCAAAACCCGGAAAAAAATCCCGGGTTAACTCGGGTTTTGGGTCTCCAGGCTGGAGCTGCAAGCATGCGAGTCCCAATCACTTTCCCAGGCCGATCCGTGAACACAAGGGTGCCTGAGACTGGGAGTCCCAGTTGCAAGAAAATTTCACGGGATGCAAAGTTGCCAGTCTGATCATGGGTCACCCAGTCTTTCCCCAGAAGGTCTCTAGGACTGAGGGTACCTGCCACCAACACAACTGAGCTTCTGTCTTGCAGAGTGCTGCACGTTCAGCTCAACGGTACAGACAAGCTGCGTGCCCCAGTACAACAGGGACTGGGAAACCCAGTCCAGACAGGACCCCACAGGGAAGGAAGAAACCGTGCTGCTGGGGTCACCTAGGGAAAGTCTAGCAGACTGCAGTTCGCAAACAGGTGAGTATGCCCAGCCATCACAGATCTGGGCCCAAACAGGGAGCACAGAGTGACTGGAAACTCAGCTCCCCTCAGACTAGCAGGTGGGCACATGCTCCGCCAGCCCAGAGGCCTGCTTTGTACCAACTACTCCTTACAGACAAAACTGTGTGCCCCAAGACACCAAATCAGTAATCACCTGCCACAGATTACCTCTTGGGTTCTGGGACACAGAGCCCCAACCTCAGACCTACAAAAGACCGGGAACCCTGAGATCAACCTCCAGATACTGATCCAAGGGGCAACCAGTTATCCCTAACAAAACCGATCAAACCACAAGACACACAGGTTACAGCAGCTGATCACTAAATTTACAGCAAGAAACCCAGAAGGAGGGCAGCTGTCTCCAGGACTTCTCCCGATAAGAGGAGAGCCTTCTTGACTAATCAGGACCACAGCTAACACCCAGGTCTCTATGCCTGAGGTGAGCTGTAGCAACTCCTGAAAAACACCGGCCATCCAGTGACTATACCCAAAAAGCTGAGAAGGCCTCCCTCAGGAAAAACCATCTTCCTGCCAAAGGGATTCTCTCCAACACAGGGGAGACTATAGGAACAACCAGAAACTAACTTCAAACACCTAAGATAGTCTAATGGGTAGAGGACAGCTTAAAAGTTCAACCAAAAAAAAGCCAGAGCAATATGGCTTCTCCAGAACCCAGTTATCCAGGAGCAAATATCCCTAGACACCCCAGCATAACTGAAATTCAAGGAGATGACCTACCATCTATGCTCATGAAGAAGATAACAGAGGAAACAAGTAAAATATGAAAAGAAATAGAGGAAGCTGCATCCCAGTTTGTGAGATTTAGAGAGGAAATGCTTAAATCACTGAATGAAATAAAAGAAACAGTGGATTACTCAAACAAACAGCTGAAGGAATTGACGGAAAAACATGAATATATAGTCAGACAGGTGAAGGAAAACAACAAAATAGCTGAAGACCTGAAGATAGAATTGGAAAAATTAAAAAAAAAAAAAAAACACAAAAGGAAGAAAATGTGGAGAGAAAGAACTTAGGGAAGAAAGCAGGAACTACAGAGGTTAGCATAACCAATAGGATACAAAAAATGGAAGAAAGAATCTCAGGTGTGGAAGATACAATGGAAGAAATGGATGTATCAGTCAAAGAAAATGTTATATCTAAAAAATTCCTGACACAGACCATCCAAGAAATTCAAGACAACATAAAAAGACAAAACCTGAGAATAATAGGAATAGAGGAAAAAGGAGATTCCCTGCACCAAGGCCCAGAAAATATCTTCAACAAAATCATTGAAGAAAATTTCCCGAACTTAAAGGAGAGGCCAATAAGAATACAAGAGGCCTCTAGAACACCCAATGAATTAGATTAAAAAAGAAAATCCTCCCGCCACATAATAATCAAAACTGTAAGTATACAGAACAAAGAAAAAATACTAAAAGCTGCAAGGGAAAAAGGCCAAGTAACATATAATAGCAAACCCATTAGAATCACACCTGACTTTTCAACAGAGACAATGAAAGCCAGAAGGGATGGATATCAAGCAGATTCTAAGAGAACACAGATGTCAGCCCATGCTACTATACCCTGCAAAACTCTCAGTCCTAATAGATGGAGAAAACAAGATATGCAATGACAAAAACAAATTTCAACAATACCTACAAAAAAATCCAGCATTACAGAAGACACTAGAAGGGAAAATACAACTCAAGAAAACTAGCTACATTCAAGCAAACACAGGAAATAAATAATCCCACTACAGTAAAATAAAAAGCAGCCAAGCACACAACCGTATGACCACAGCCAACATCAAATTCAAAGGATCTAACAGGCACTGGTCATTAATCTCTCTCAATATCAATGGACTTAATTCTCCAATAAAAAGACACAGACTAAAAGAATGGATGCTTGAACAAAACCCAACTGTTGTATACAAGAAACACACCTAAGTCACAAAGATAAACATTACCTGAGGGTAAAGGGATGGAAAACGGCTTTCCAAGCAAATGGATGAAAGAAGCAAGCAGGAGTAGCCATTCTAATATCTGATAAAATACATTTTCAACCAAAATTAATCAAAAAAAAAATGGGGAAGGAAATTTCATACTCAAGGAAAAATTTCACCAAGAAGACATCACAATCCTGAACATCTATGCCCCAAATAATAGGGCAACCACATTTGTGAAAGAAACATTGATAAAACTTAAACCACATATAGGCCCTCACACAATAATAGTAGGAGACTTCAACACCCCACTCTCAACAAAGGATAGGTCAAGTAAACTGAAATTAAACAAAGAAACAATATCTCTAACAGAGGTCATGAATCAAATGGACCTAACAGACATTTACAGAACCTTACACCCAAACACAAAAGAATTTACCTTCTTCAAAGCACCTCATGGAACCTTCTACAAAATAGACCACATAGTTGGTTACAAAGCAAGCCTCAACAGATACAGGAAGATTGAAATAATCCCCTGTATCCTGTCTGATCACCATGGAATAAAGCTGGACCTCAGTAACAACAGAAATAGCAAAAAGACTACAGGCACATGGAAACTGAACAACTTGCTCCTAAAAGACAGTTGGGTCAGGGAAGAAATAAAGAAAGAAATTAAAATCTTCCTAGAACTCAATGAAAATGAAGACACACATACACAAACTTGTGGGACACAATGAAGGCAGTGCTAAGAGGAAAGTACATAGCACTAAGTGCCTTCAAAAAGAAATTTGATACAGCGTATTCAAGCAACTCAATGGCTCACTTAAAAACCCTAGAAAAAGAAGAGGCAGACACACCAAAAAGGAGTAGAGGGCTGGAAATAATCAAACTCAGGGCTGAAATCAATCAATTGGAAACAAATAAAACAATTCAAAGAATCAATGAAACCAAGAGCTGGTTCTTTGAGAAAATCAACAAGATCGACAAAACCTTAGCCAAGCTAACTAGAAGGCAGAAAGACACCACACAAATCAACAAAATCAGAAATGAAAAGGGGGACATAACTACAAACACTGAGGAAATCCAAACAATCATTAGGACTTACTTCAAAAGTCTATATGCCACAAAATTTGAAAATCTAAATGAAATGGTCAATTTTCGTGATTGATTTGATTTACCAAAGCTGAATCAGGTCCAGGTAAATAAATTAAATAGTCCTATATCCCCCAAAGAAATAGAAGCAGTTATCAAAAGTCTCCCAACCAAAAAAGAACCCGGGACAAGATGGCTTCAGCGCAAAATTTTACCAGACCTTCAAAGAAGAGCTAACACCAATTCTCTTCAAACAATTCCACAAAATCGAAGCAGAAGGAACATTACCAATCTTATTCTATGAAGCCAGAGTCACCTTGGTAGCTAAACCCCACAAAGACTCAAAAAAGAAAGAGAATTTCAGGCCAATATCCCTTATGAACATGGATGCACAAATACTCAACAAAATACTCACAAACCAAATACAAGAACACATCAAAGATATCATCCACCATGACCAAGGAGGCTTCATCCCAGGTATACAGGGGTGGTTCAATATAAGGAAATCCATCAATCTGATCCATCATATTAACAAACTGAAAGAAAAAAAAGCACATGATAATCTCCCTAGATGCTGAAAAAGCATTTGACAAAATCCAACATCCTTTCATGTTTAAAGTATTGGAGAGATCAGGGATACAAGGCACCTATCTAAACATAGTAAAGGCAATATACAGCAAGCCTATAGCCAATATCAAACTCAATGGAGAGAAACTTAAAGCAATCCCACTGAAATCACGGACAAGACAAGGCTGCCGACTCTCTCCATTTCTCTTCAACGTAGTTCTGGAAGTCCTTGCTAGAGCAATAAGACAGTTGAAGGACATTAAGGTGATACAAATTGGAAAGGAAGAAGTCAAATTATCACTATTTGCAGATGATATGATAGTATACATGAGTGAACCAAACACTCTACCAGGGAACTCCTACAGCTGATAAACACCTTCAGCAAAGTGGCCAGATTCAAAATTAACTCAAAAAAATCAGTAGCCCTCCTGTATACAAAAGACAAAAGGGGTGAGAAAGAAATTAGGGAAACAACACTGTTCACAATAGCCAAAAATGACATAAGGTACCTTGGAGTAACCCTAACCAAGGAAGTCAAAGACTTGTGTGAAAAAATTTTCAAGTCTCTGAAGAAAGAATTAGAAGAAGATATGATAAGATGGAAAGATCTCCCATGCTCATGGCTTGGCAGGATTAGCATAATAAAAATGGCCATCTTACCAAAAGCAATCTACAGATTCAATGCAATTCCCATCAAATTACCAACACAATTCTTTACAGATCTGGAAAGAAAAATTCTCAACTTCATATGGAATAGCAAGAAACCCAGAATTGCTAAAACAATCCTCTACAATAAAAGATCTTCTGGAGGTATCTCCATCCCTGATCTTAAGTTGTACTATAGAGCAACAGTTTTAAAAACAGCATGGTACTGTCATAGAAACAGAATAGTGGATCAATGGAACCGAACAGAGGACCCAAAAATAAGCCCACACACTTATGGACACCTGATCTTTGACAAAGACGCCAAAACCATACAATGGAAAAAAAAATAGCATCTTCATCAAATGGTGCTGGTCCAACTGGATGTCTACATGTAGAAAAATAAAAATAGATGCATACTTATCACCCTCCACAAAACTGAAGTCCAAGTGGATCAATGACCTCAACATAAAACCTGACACATTAAATTGGCTAGAAAAAAAATGGGGAATACCCTAGAACTCATTGGTACAGGAGAAAACTTCCTTAACAGAACACCAACAGCACAGGCTCTAAGAGCAACAATCAATAAATGGGACCTCATGAAAATGAAAATCTTCTGCAAAGCAAAGGACACCATCATCACAATAAAGCCAATGCCTACAGATTGGGAAAGAATCGTCACCAACCCTTTATCTGATAGAGGACTCATATCCAGTATATGTAAGAACTAAAGAAGCTGAAAAGCAGCAAACCAAGTAATCCACTTAAAAAATGGGGAAGAGAGCTAAAAAAAGAATTCTCTGTAGAGGAATATGGAATGGCAGAGAAGCACCTAAAGAAATGCTCAACCTCATTAACCATTAGGGAAATTCAAATTAAAACAATCCTGAGATTTCACCTTACACCCATGAGAATGGTCAAGATAAATAACTCAAGTGACAAAACATGCTGGAGAGGTTGTGGAGAAAGGGGAAACCTTCTCCACTGCTGGTGGGAATGTAAACTTGAACAACCACTCTGGAAATCAATCTGGCGCTTTCTCAGACAACTAGGAAGAGTGCTTTCCCAAGATCTAGCCATACCACTCCTAGGCATATATCCAAAAGAGGCTCAAATACACAAAAAGGACATTTGCTCAACCTTGTTTGTAGTAGCTTTACTTGTAATAGCCAGAAGCTGGAAACAATCCAGATGCCCCTCAACTGAAGAATGGATGCAGAAATTGTGGGACATCTACACAATGGAATATTACTCAGCAATGAAAAATAAGGAAACCATGAAGTTTGCAGGTAAATGGTTGGAACTGGAAAGGATCATCCTGAGGGAGTTGTCCCAGAAGCAAAAAGACACATGGTATATACTCACTCATATAGACATACAACATAGAACAAACCCACTAAAACCTGTGCATCTAAGGAAACTAAGCAAGAGAGAGACCCTAACTAAAATGTCCAATCCCCATCTGAAAGGCAAAGAGGATGGACATCAGAAGAAGAAGAAAACAGGAAACAACCTAGGAACCTACCACAGAGGGTTTCTGAAAGCCTCTGCCCTACAGACTATCAAAGTAGATACTGAGCCTGATGGGCAACTGTTGGGCGGAGTGAATGGAATTTTAAGTAAGAAGTGGGAAATAGTAAGAGCTGGAGAGGACAGGATTTCCACAAAAAGAGCAACAGAACAAGAAAATTTGAACACAGGGAACTCCCCAGAGACTCATACTCCAACCAAGGACTATTCATGGAGATAACCCAGAACCCCTGCACAGATGTAGCCCAGGGCAGTTCAGAGTCCAAGAGGATTACATAGTAATGTGAAGAGGGACTGCCTCTGACATAATCTGATTGTCCTGCTCTTTGATCACCTCCCCCGGGGGGGGGGGGAGAAGGCTTACCAGGCCATATTAGAGGACAATGCAGCGACCTTTGATGTGAACTGATGGACTAAGATCAGAAAGGAGAGGAGAACATCCCCTATCAGTGGATTTGGGGAGTGGCATGCACACAGAGGGAGGAGGGAGGGTGGGATTGGGAGGGGAGGAGGGAGGGGCTTATGGGGGGATGCAGAATGAATAAAGTGTAATTGATGAAAAATTTTAAAAAAAGGACAAAAAAAGATAATTTAAGAACCTTAAATGACTTTCAAAAGTGGAGGAAAACATGAAGTTAGTCAATTTACATGGAGCACGTCTCGCCCCTGGGGGCAATGTTCTCCTGAACCTACTCAGACCTCTGACACCACCACTGCTAGTTCTAGAATTGATGCAGGATGTTCCAATGAGGGGGTTAAGCCTTCTCATAATAGTTCCTATAAGCCCACACCTGTTTCTTTTTATCCCCCATTTTTATTCATTATTAGCCAGATAGAGCCAACTAATTGTGGTAATGATACTTGCTTTTTTATCCAATGCCAGAATGCTAGTGAATTTAGGTATGCCCTGGTTACTCGCATGCCTCACTGGGTGCCTGTGACTTTGGATGCTCCTCATGTAATGACTCTCTTCAGACAGAAAAGGGATCTTGGAATTACAGCTGCCATTGTTACTGCGATCTCATTGGCGGCTATTGGAGCTACCACCGCGGTATTAGCCATGAGTCATACTGTGCAGACTGCTCAGACCCTGAATAATCTTTTAGCCAATGTAGCTCATGCCTTAGATGTACAAAAAGAAATTAATGCTCAACTAAAAGGAGGCTTTAGGGTGTTCAATCAGAGGATTAACCTCGTGCAGGAGCAAATTGATACCCTATGGCAAATCGCTTAACTTGGCTGTCAATGGAAGTATGCTGGACTTTGTGTCACTAGCATACAATATGAGAATTTTTCTTGTGCTGCAAATCTGTCTAAACAATTGTCTAGCTATATTTTAGGTAATTGGACTGCAGAATTCGATACTATGATGGAGCAGCTGAGAGTGGCCATTGTTACGGTAAATTCTACCAGAATGGACGCAGGACTAGCCACAGAATTATCATCATGGATTGCTGCAGCCATGAATCATCTGAAGTAATGGGCAGGCATGGGAGCATTAGCAGGCCTTCTGGTGTTGGTCTCCTTGGTTTTTCTGTGGTGTATATGCAAGATCAGAGTGTCACAACAGCGTAATGCAGCCATGACCATCCAGGCCTTTACAGCCATTGAAGCAGGACAGTCTCCCCAAGCTGGGAGCTGAAATGTTATGCTCAGGATGCGAGGCTAAGCACTTCACTCAGGGTCAGCCGCTTTTGACCCAGAGAAGAGCATGTCTGATTGCATGAGGGATGATGCCCCAGGTCCCGCCTCTGAGTAAAAGGTATTGGACGGGTCTGATGCTCTTTGGGTGGATGACACCTAAATGAACATCGGTACAAAGTCCCAATTTATTTCTAATATCAGAGATCAGACCTCTACTCTTGCATGATGCATCTAAAACAAAAAGGGGGAACTGTAGAGAGCTGTGTAATGCCATGCCTTAAAGATGGAGCTGGTTTCCGCCTTCCACCTTCCCGATGGTGAGTGCTCTCTGTCACAAACAACTCCATATTTGGCTAAGGCTGGCTTGCTTCCGTGTATGTGGAACTATCTGCATTGCCCACGAGGCACACTGGGGTTGGCTACCCAGAGGCTATTTAAGCTGTGGGCTGGCTTTCCCCAGGGTCAGATGATTGTTCAAGGTTCCTGAAAAAACTGCATTGAAAAAAATTTTTTTCTTGTCTCTATGTTTGATTTTCATTTAAATTTGGTGAAGGCACATGCCTTTCTTCCCAACACAAGGTAAAAAGAAACAGGCAAATCTCTGAGTTCTGGATCAAACTTATTTACATAATAAAAGCCAGGATGGAAACTCCAGCTGTACATTTAGCCACTTACAGATTCTTAATAATAGCTGTTACTACTTTTGTTTTGCAAACATTGCTAGCCTCAGCTCAAGTCGTAGAATTATGAGCTGTTGCTGCAGTCTTTAAAAATTTGGCTTCTACCTCTTTCAACTTGTACACTGATAGCCATTATATAGCAAAAGCTTTACAAGTCCTAGAGACTGTAACATATGTTAATACAGCTAATAAACAAATACAAGATCTATTTAGAGAGATTCAACAAAGTATTTGGAGCAGTGTGCAGCCTTGTTACATAAGGCATATTAGAGCTCACTCAGGGCTTCCTGGACCTTTAACTTTAGGAAATGAGTTAACAGACCTAGCCACACGTTTGGCTGGATAAACTCAACAAGAATTTGCTCAAAATTCTCATGCATTACATCATTAAAATAGCAAGAGCTTAAGAAAACAATTTAATATTACCAGAGAAGCCGCTAGACAAATTGTAAGATCATGTTCCTCTTGCCCTGAACATTTTAATGTACCTCATTATTGTGTCAATCTTAGAGGTTTGACTCCCAATCATTTGTGGCAAATGGATGTAACTCATGTCCCAGAATTTGGGAAACTAAAATATGTTCATGTAACAATTGACACTTTTTTTCAGGATTTATCATGGCAACGCCCTTAACAGGAGAAGCCACCAAACATTTAAGTCATTGCTTAAAGTGTCTTGCTGCAATTGGTATACCTTCCATTAATATAAGTAAAAACGGGCATTCCATGTAATTTCCAGGGCCAAAATATTATAAAACGAGCCCATGGATCTCTTAAGAACCAATTGCAAAAAATAAAAAAGGGGGGAGTCATATCCCCAAATGTTAATCAGGCTCTCTTTATTTTAAATTTTTTGAATATAGATATACAAGGCTGTTCTGGGGCGGATCGATTGGGACATCCTAATAACAAAGATAATTTTGCCCAAGTAAAATGGAAAGATCCAATTACTGGATTATGGCAGGGCCCTGACCCTGTATTAATATGGGGAAGAGGGCATGTTTGTGTTTTTCCACAGGACACAGAGGGAGCCAGATGGTTCCCAGAGAGGCTGGTATGATTTGCAGGAGTTGTTCCCCAGAAAGAAGATGTTCCCACTGCAGACAACTGTAACATCATAACATTGTGATGTCACAATAGCACTAATATGTCATGACACCATTTTGATGACATTATACCATTGAGATGTCATAATAAAATTGTGATATAATACAATTATGATGTCATAATAACATTGTCATGGTATACCTATGTGATATCATAATAGATTGTAAACCCATTGTGATGTAATAATAGAACTGTGATGTCATTGTCATTACATTGTTGATATAATGTTCTTTTGAAATGTATACACCTTACCCTTGTATATTCAAATGCTGATTTCTAACCCCCAAATCTCTGGTTTCAATCTGGATATTGTATTGTGATTCATATTCTATTCAACTGGCTCAACTTTCTGTAAACAGAGCAGAATAAAGCAACTAGCTAAAATGTTGAGCACTAGGAGGAGCCTGAGGGAAGGAAATGAATAGGAGGAGCAAGAGTGCAGGAAGTGAGTGGGAGGAGAGAGGGCAAGGGAGCAGAGCCTGGAGAGCAGAGCTGGAGGAGAGATCTTGGAATAGTGTGGAGAGAATATACCAGACCTAAGACTTCACAAAAAGCAATATAATGGGTAAAATAAAAATGACAGGAAACTATGAGGGATTGAAAGTTTAGGAGGGAGTAAGTATTTACCAGCATTGTGTTCTAAGTTAACTAAATAAACCCAGTCTCTGTGTGGTGAATTGGTTATATAGCTTTTAAGGTTTAACAGCAAGCATTAATAAAAGAAAAACCAGTAGTAAATATTAATCATCACCTACAACTTACCATTGTGAAGTATTATACCATTGTGATGTCATAACATCATTGCGATGTCATATCATTGTGAAGATAAAATAGCATTGTGATGTCATCAAAGCATTATGATGTTATAATAGCACTGTTATGCTATCATACCTTTGGGATGTCCTAATACCATTACGATGTAATGGCACCATTGTTATGTCAAAATATGATGGTGATGTCATAATACCATTGGAAGGTCATCATAGCATTGTGATGTAATACTATTGTGATGTCATTATACGATTGTGATATGATATCATTGTGATGACATAAAATCATCATAATGATATAATAGTATTTTGAGAATATAGTGACACTTGAAGTCAAAATTCCATTGTGATATCATACCACAAAGATGTCATAAAATCACTGTGATGTCATAATATGATTATGATATACCAATAACGTAATGTCATGATAGCATTGTAATGTAAAAATTCCATTGTTGTGTTATATTATTATTGTGATGTTATAATTCCAATGTGATATCATACAATATGAGGTCATAATAGCATTTTGATATAATAATAGCATTGTGATATCATCATAGCAATATGATAATATCATTGTGATGTCAAAATTCCATTCTGCTGTCATACAAGGTGATGTTATTAATGACCTCTTGAAATAAATGTATTTATAAAGTAAACACTGTTTATAAAATATAAACATAAAATGTGTTTATAAAATAAATAAAACTGTTCCTAAATTAAGAGTCTTGGACAGGAACTGTCATCTCTGTGTTGTGTGGTATCAATTGCCCAGATGGAGGTATGTAGGGCAGTTCAGGCTTTCTCTCAAGCAAGTTGTGTCCTACACAGTGGTCAGTGAGGAATCTTTGTCCTGGGAATTAAAGTTATACCTGGACCTTCAGGACAGAGAAATGGGTACCTGCTAGGACACAAAAGCAGCTGTGTTTCCTTCAGTGGAGCTGCAGACAATTCCTCTACATGTAGTGTTAGTGCCAGGACTGCTTGTTCCGCAGAAACTTTTCTCCACTTTCACAGTCATTGTATAAGTTGTCACATATTATTTTTACTGATTAAGTGATAATTTTACATAATATACATTACACTTCTTTTCCATTGCTCCCAGGTTCAAATTCCTTACCATATGTCACAGTAATTTTTTTCTTTAAAATACATCAATTAAAATATGTGTTGTTCATATACTCATTGGAACGTGATTAGAGTCTTAGTGCCAAATCCTTTAAAGAAGACTGAGGTCATAGTTACTGAACCCTAGCATCATCTCCAAGAAGAAGCCATGAGTCCTGAAGAGCTCTATACTTCATCACCTTAATCACAGTTTTTCTTTTATATTTACTCATTATGATGTGTTCACTTTGTATCCCCTCTGCTATCCCCTACTTCTTCTCCTTGCAGTCCCACACACCCTCCTTCTTCTACCCCTATGCTTTTCTATAATTATCCAGATGAGTGTGGTCCTCCTCCCCCTTCTATCTGACCTGAGCTTATCAAGTCTCATCAAGCCTGGCTTCATAATGATGTCCTGCAGCTGATTCAGAGCATTGTTCTTCTTTTGTCCTCAATTCCCTCTACTTATCTCTTCCTGCCTCCTCTACTGCAGGCCTCCCAGGGCTCTGAGGGGAGGTAGAATTTCATAGGGAAATCCCATTTAATACTGGGGTTTTAAGGTCTCTCTGTGGATAATATTGGACTGTGAGCCTCTGTATGCATTCCCAAATGATACAGAAAGAAGCACTTCTGTGGATACAAGAATGCAACATCAATCTATCAGTTAAGGGAAAAGACAAAATACCTTACTAACAACAGTTGGGTTTGCTTGAAGATGTCTGTATGATGACCTGGTCCCACAGCTCAATTAACCCCCTAGTTTCAGAGTGGTTTGTTCACAATAGATAGCCCTTTGGAACTTTATCCCCCACATTAGGAGATTTTCTAATAAGTGAATACATACTATATTTGTCTTTCTTCATTTTAGTTACTTCACCCAGGATGATTTTTCCTGGTTCCATCCATTTGCCTAAAAATATCATGATGTCTTTTTCTTAGCTGAATAATACTCCTTTATGGAATTATACACATTTTCCCCAAAGGAGAATGTCAGTCCTGTTCTTTAGATCTTGGAAGTTGCTGGGACATCAATCATTTTATTGAATGACAAACTATCAAGATAACTGGGTTTTTTAGCCTTGAAGTCCCTCCTATTTCTTCTTCTTGATGGTGATTTGAATTGCAATGTCCCCTTGAAGCTCATCTATTTACATGTTTAGTTCCCAGAGAGGAAATATCTGGGAAGGGTTATGTGATATGGCATTGTTAGAGAATATAATTCCTATTGGAGTTATATTATGGGAGGCTGTGCTTTGAGGTTGATATACCAATGAAGATGACCAGCAGCATGTAGTCTCTGTATTTAGGTCTTTGTCACTTAATATGTTTGTTTCTGTCAGTCTCAGTCTTTCTATTTTTGAATCCATTTATCTCGCTCTTTGTCTATCTATGTCTATCTCCCTCTCTCTACCTGCCACTTGTGGTTCAGTATGTAAAGCTCTCAGTTCTGGTGAAGGAGTACAACAAGATGACTGTTTTCTCAGTCATCAATATTACTCAGCAATAAAAACACAAGTAAATCATGAAATGTGCAGATAAAGGGTGGGAACTGTTAAAGATCATCCAGATTGAGCTATCCAGAAGCAGAAAGACACACATGGCATATACTCACTAATATACACTTATAATATAGGATAAACCTACTGAAATCTATACAACTAAAGAAACTTTTCAAGAGGGAGAACTCTGGTTAAAAGTGGGAAATAGTAAGATCTGAAGAGTAAAGGAGTTCCACAAGGAGAGCAACAGAATCAGAAAATCTTAGCACAGGGTCATTTCCTGATACTCATACTCCAGCCAAGTACCATGCATAGAGATAACCTAGAACACCTGCACTGATGTAGCCCATGGCCCTTCAGTGTCCAAGTGGGTTTCAACTGATTGGCCTGCTCTTTTATCACCTCACCCTGATGGAGGAATCAGCCTTACCATCAAAAAAGGAAGACAGTGCAGTAACTCCTGATGAGATCTAATAGACTCTGATTATAAGTAAGGGGAGGAAGTCCTCACCTGTCAGTGGACTTGGGGAGAGGCATGTATGGAAAAGGGGGAAGGAAGGTGTTAGGGGAAGGAGAGTAAAGAGGTGTTTATGGGGAGATACAAAATGAATAAATTGTAATTAATAAAAATTAAAATTAAAAATTAGTAAAATTCTAATTTCTTTTGGATTTATATTATAGGAGCCTGTGCTTGGAGCTTAATAAGCCAATAAAAGTGACCAGACAGAAGGGAGTCTCTGTCTCTCAGTCTCTGTCATTTTATATCTCTGTTTCTGTTGGTCTCAGTCTCTCTATTTCAAATCTGTCTAACCCTTTCTCTCTCTTGCTCTCTCTGTCTCCCTCTCTCTGCCTGCCACATGTGTTTCAGTATTAAAAGCTCTCAGTTCTGCAGAAGGAATCCAAGCATTTGACTGCTTGCTGATGTGACATCAGGAAATGTAAAAATATAAGCAAGGTCCCAATTAAATGCTTTTTGTTCAAATATTTGCCTTGTTCAAGGAGTGTTTCACAGTAAGTAATTCAGTGACTGAGGACATATCTGTGCATTTAACAAATAAAAATGGAATCTGTGATAATGTGAAACTCAAATGTCAAGGACACATAATTTTATTAGTAACCACTTGAAAGAATTATGTGACAGTTTACCTGAACTAAGACTCTTGGAAATAGTAACTGTCATCTCTGGGTTGTGTGTTTTCATTTGCACAGATTGACGCATGTTGGGCTTCTGAGCCTTTCTCTCAAGTAGACTGTCCACTTGGTCCTTTTAATGAATGGCTCCTAAAACTCTTACTGGATTTCACGTGTATCATGACATCATTCTTCCTCTCTGCCAATCAGCTCCTGAGAGAGTCTTAGGGTTTCTATGGACATGGGTAAATAAACTTTATTTGCTGTCCAGTATCTCTGATCCTGTGTACAACTCACGTTTTCTTGTGAAACACAAAAAGCCTTTATCTCATCCCTTCATCCAGATCCCATAATTTTACTCCTCTTTACCTTTGTGACAAAGTCAAGTAGGAAATGAAACTTCAATGTTTATTTAATTAGACAACTTCTGAAGTAGTAAATCTTCAAATTGATGTGGGATTAAGGGGAATGTACCGGATGACAAGATGGTCTCTTTCTGTGGTATTGGATCTGAAATTTCCTAGGTTGTGACTTTGAACTGAGCAGTTACTCCAATATTCACTAAATGTACCTTCACATTCTTATTGATATAATAGGCTGGCAGAGTCTAGGGTAACCTATGTTATTTTGTCTTTAAGAACAGGGAAAAGAGAAGGAACAGACAATAGCTGGGCCTTTTTGGGTGAAACAGAGAAAAAACAGTGAGTGTAAATGGTGAACAGATTATTTTCCAGCTGGTGCTCTTCCATGCTACTGTTGCCAAATCTCTATGAGCAGGGTTGCCTTGGCTGACCTGGCTGGATGTGCAGCTGTGTCTTCCTTAGTGTTCAGTGATGAACCCACTTGTTCCTGGGGTTTACATTTAAAACTGGGCCTTCAGGACAGAATAATTTTCCGTGTTTTATGCCTAGGACACAAGAGTAGTTGTGTCCTCCAACAAACCCTCTAAATATAGTGTTAGTGCCAGAACTGCTTGTTCACAGGTGCCACCTGAGCTCATGGGGTCAGATGTAGCTGGGTAACAACTAGTTCATGGCTGGATTCTGTGCTACATAATGAGTTCCTGGAAAGCATGCCTTACAAAGTCAAACTCTGAACTCCTTTAGCTGAATCTTTTCTCCATGTTAAAAGTCATTGTAATGTTGTCAACACATTATTTTTATTGAGTATGTAGGAATTTCATATTACATATATTACACTCCTTTTCCATTGCTCCTAAGTTTAAATTCTTACCTATGTGTCACACTAAAAAACAATTGTTTTTCTTTAAAGTACATCAATTACATGATCAGAGTCTTAGTGACAATCAAGAAAACTGGGTTCATCCTTGCTGTACCCAGGCTCCATACCCAAGAAGAAGCCATTCATGCTGAAGAGCTCTATACTTCAACATCTTGTTTACAGTTTTTCTTATGAATTTATTTATTATGATCTATTCAATTTTTATCCCCTGTGCCCCCCCTTTCCTTCTCCTTCTTATACAAATATGCCTTTTCCCTCCTTCCCTGATAGGGAAGTCCTCCTCACCCTTCTCTCTGACCCTAACTTACCAGTTCTCATCAAGGCTGGCAGAATCATCTTCTTCTGCTGCCTGATTTTCAATGCATTGTTCTTCTGTGTCCTCAGTTCCCTCTAGTTATCACACTTACTCTGCCCCCTCTCTTTCAGGCTTCCCAGGGTTCTGGGGGAGGGAGAATTTTATAATGAAATCTCATTAAGAACTTGGTGTTTCAACGTTTCTCAGCATAATATCAGACTGTGCATCTTTATGCATTCCCTTTTGATGCCGAAGGAAGCATCTGTATGTACAAGAATATGGCTTTGAACTTTCAGTTGAGAGTAGAGAACAACATATTTTACCAACAACAGCCTGGGTTGCTTGAAAATTTCCAGAGGATACCTTGGCCCCACAACTTAATTCACTTCCACCCAATCCCCCTAGTGGAAGACTGGTTTGGTCACAGTAGATATCCTCTTGAAACTTTATCCTCCACAATTAGGAGACCTCTTAACAAGTGAATACATTCCATATTTGTCTTTCTTCATTTTAATTACTTCACTCATGATGACTTTTTCTGGTTCCATAAATATGCCTGGATATCAATGTAATTTCTTAGCTCAATAATATTCTATAATAGAAATATACCAAATTTTCCCCAAAAGAGTTTTTCACACCTGTTATTTAGAACTTGGAAGTTGCTGGGTAGTTAATCATTGCATTGAATAACTATCAGGATAACTATGTTCTTTTAGCCTAGAAGTCCCTCTATCTTCTTTTTCCTGTTGATTTGAATTGCAATAACACCTTGAAGCTCATGTATTTAAATGTTGAGTCCCTAGTGAGGAAAAGCCTGGGAAGTGTTATGAGGTATTGCCTTGTTTGAGAAAATTATTGCTTTTGGAGTTATATTATGAGAGGTTGATTATGCCAATGAAAGTGACCAGACAGAAAGAAGCCTCTGTCTCTTGGTCTCTGTCACTTTATATGTCTGTTTTTTCAATTTCTGTATCTGTACTTCTGAATCTGTTGCTCTAGCTCTTTCTCTCTCTGCTTACCTCTTGTGGTTCAATATGAAAAGCTCTCAGTTCTGCAGAAGGACTACTTGCTGATGTGACATCATTCATGGTCTATGTAAAAATATAAGCAATGCCCTAATTAAATTCTTTTTGTTCAAAGAGTTGCATTGGTCAGGAAGCATTTTCAACAAAAAAAAAATTCACTGACTGAGAACATATCTGTGCATTTAACAAATAATAATGGAATCTGTGATAATGTGAAAGTCAACTGTCAAGGACATATGACTTTATTAATGAAAAGAAGGAAATATGAGACAATTTTTCTGAACTAAGAGTCTTTGATACAGGAACTGTCATCTCTGAGTTGTATGCTTTCACCTGCCCAGATTGATGCATGTAGTGCTTCTCAGCCTTTCTCTTTAGTAGGCTGTCCACTTTGCCCATGTAATAACTCGCTCCTGAATCTCTTACTGGCTCTCACCTGTTTCATGACATCATGCTCCCTTTTAGTCAATCAGCACCTGAGAGAATCGTGAGGTTTTCATGGAAATGATTAAACAAACTTTCTGCAGTGTCCAGTATCTCTCATCCTGTGTACAGGTGATTTTTTCTTGTGAAATCCAACAAGCCTTTATCTTATCCCTTTATCCAGATTCCACACACTTACTCCTCTTTACCTCTGTGACAAAGACAGGTAGGAAATGAAACTTTAATGTTTATTTAACTGGACAGTTTCCTAATTAGGGAAGCTTCAAAGTGATTTGGGATTAAGGGGAATGTACCAAATGAAAAATCGGTCTCATACTCTCGTCTTGGATCTGAAATTTCCTAGGTTGTGAATTTGAACTGAGCATTTACTGTTGTACTCCAAGTTGAAACACCAAGTTCTTAATGAGATTTCATTATAAAATTCTCCCTCCCCCAGAACCCTGGGAAGCCTGAAAGAGAGGGGGCAGAGTAAGTGTGATAACTAGAGGGAACTGAGACACAGAAGAACTAAATGTACCTTCACATTCTTATTGATATAATAAGCTGGCAGGATCTACAGTTCCCAGGCATATTGATTTTTTTAAGATCAGGGAAAAGATTAGGAAACCAGGCTGAAATATAGAATATAGGTGAGGGGAAAAGGTGAACTGAGGGACAAGATAATAATTAAGAGGTGGTGATGTTAGACACTAGTGTTGGCAACCCTCTATGAGCAGGGTTGTACAGCTTACCTGGCTTGATGAGCAACTGTGTCCTACTCAGTGGTCAGTGAGGATCACTCTTCTTCCTGGGGTTCAACAGTTAAAACCAGGACTTCAGGACAAAGAAATGGGCCCTAGTTATACTACTAGGATACAAAATCAGCTTTGTTTCATGTTACATTCCTCCAGACAAAAACCTCTAAATGTAGTGTAAGTGCCAGTACTGCTTGTTCAGAGGTGACACCTGAGCTCATGTGATCTAAGGTAGCTGGTAACCACTACTTCATGGCAAGTATTCTCTGCTATATAATGAGTTCCTTGTAAACATGCCTTACAAAGTCAAAATCTGCCTTCTTTTTCTCCATGTTAAAAGTCATTGTAAAATTTGTCAACATATCAGTTTTATTGATTATGTGGGAATATCATATAATATATATTACACTCATTTTCCATTGTTCCCAGGTTCAAATTCCTACCCAAGTATCACACTAAATTCTTTTTTTCTTTAATACATCAATTGAAGTATGTGTTGTTCACATATTCACTGTAACATGATCAGAGTCCCAGCACCAAGTCCCTTAAAGAAAACTGAGTTCATCATTGGCGCACACTGGCACCACAGCCAAGAAGAAGCCATCAGTCCTTAAGAACTCTATACTTCATCACCTTCCTCACTGATTTTCTCATGGTCACTTTCTATTTCTTCTATTGCCCCCTCCCTCTTCTCCTTCCAGTCCCACCCACCCTCCATTTTCTACCCTTATACCCTTTCTCTAGTTACCTGAAAGGGTATATCCTCCTCCCTTTCCTATCTGACCCTAGCTTAGGAAGTTCTCATCTAGGAGGGCTGCATCATTTTCTTCTGTGTTGTGATTCTCAGAGCATTGCTCTCCTTGTGACCTCAATTCCCTCTTCTTATGAAACTCTATCTTCCTGCTCTTCTGCAGTCAGAGCTTGGATGAGGAGGGAAAATTTCATAGGGAAATCCCATTTAAAGATGGGTGTTTTAAGGTGCCTAGCTGCATATTATCAGACTGTGAGTCTCTGTATGCAATCCCATTTGATGCACAAGGAAGCATCTCTGTGGATAAAAGGAAATGGCACTGATCTACAGGTTAAGGCATTGAGCAACATGACTTAACATTGAGCAAACATCCTGTGTTGTTTGAAAATTTTCCTAAGATGCCCTGCCCCAACAACTCAATTAACTGCCACCCAGTCCCCCTAGTGGAAAACTGGTTTGTTCACAATAGATATCCTAGTGGACCTTTATCTCCCACTATTAGGAGACCCTTAAAATGAGCATACATAACATACTTGTCTTTCTGCATTTTAGTAACTTCACCCAAGATGATTTTTCCTAGTTCTTCCATTTACCTGAAAATATCATGATGTCATTTTCTTAGCTGAATAATACTCCCTACTTTAGGGAAATATTCCACATTTTCCCTGAGGGATACTGTTAGTCCTGTTCTTTAGTTCTTGGAAGTTGAAGGGAATTTAATAATTGTATTGAATGCCAAACTTTCAGGAATATTTTACCCTAGAAGTCTCTAGATCTTTTCTACTTCTGGAGATTTGAATTGCAATGTCCCCTCAAAGCCCATCTATTTACATGTGGAGTCCATAGTGAGGAAATGTCTGTTCAGGGTTAGGAGGTATGGCCTTGTTAGATAATATAATTCCTTTTGTATCCCTAATTTTTTCTCAAACCTTTATCTTTTGTATAAAAGATAGCTACTGATTTTTTGAATTAATTTTGTACCCAAAATTAATTAATTTTCCTGAAGGGGTTTATCAGCTGGAGGAATTCCCTGGTAGAATATTTGTAGTCACACAAGTATCATATCAGCTGCAAACAGTGATACTTTGACTTCTGTACTTATTTTTATTCTCTTGATCTCCATCAACTGTCTTCTTGCTCTATCAAGGACTTGCCAGAACTATGTTGAAGAGATATGGAGAGAGTGTGCAGCCTTGCCTTGTCCATGATTTCAGTTGGATTGTTTTAAGTTTTTCTCTGTTTAGTTTGATGTTGGCTATTGGCTTGCTCTATATTGGCCTTATTATGTTATGTTTAGATATTTGCCTTGTATCCCTGATCTCTCTAATACTTTAAACATGAGTTGAATTTTCTCAAATGCTTTTTCATCATTTATGATGATTATCATGTGGTTTTTTCTTTCATTTTTTAAATATGGTGGATCACATTGTTAGTTTTCTGTATATTGAACTACTCCTGCATAGCTGGAATGAAGCCTACTTGGTCATAGTGGATGATATCTTTGATGTGTTCTTCTATTCACTAAAAGATATAAAGTACCTTGGTATGGTCCTCACCAAGCAAGTCAACGAATAGTAGGAAAAAAAAATCAAGACTCTGAAGAAAGAATTAGAAGAAGAAATCAGAAGTTGGAAAGAGCTCCCATTCTCATGGCTTGGCAATATTTACATTGTAAAAATGGCCATCTAACCAAAAGCAATGTACAGAATCAATGCAATTCCCACCAAATTACCAACACAATTCTTTACAAATGTTCAAAAAAATTTATCAACTTCATATGGAAAAACAAGAAAACCACAATTGCTAAAAAAAAAAATCCTATACAATAAAAGATATTCTAGAGGTATCTCCATCCCTGACCTCAAGATGTACTATAGAGCTACAGTAATAAAAACTTCATGGTACTGGCATAGAAACAGAATGGTGGATCAATCGAACCAAATAGAGACCCAGAAAAAAACCTACAAACTTACATACCCCTGAGTTTTGACAAAGATGCCAAAATCATTCAATGAAAAAAGATAACATTCAACAAATGGTGCTATTCTAACTGAATGTCTAAATGTAGAAAAATGCAAATAGATCCATACTTATCACCCTGCACAAAACTAAAGTCCAAGTGGATCAAAGACCTCAACATGAAACCAGACACATTAATTCAGTTAGAAGAAAAATTGGGGAAGAGCCTTGAACTCTTGGCACAGGAGACAAGCTCCTGAATAGAATATCAACAGCACAGGCTCTAAGAGCAACATTTAGTAAATTGAACCTCATGAAACTGAAGAGCTTCTGTAAAGCAAAGAGTACTGTCATCAAAACAAAACAAATGCCTACAGTTTGGGAAAGAATCATCACCAAACCTTAATGCAACAGAGGGCAAAGATCCAGTATATATAAAGAATAAAAGAAGTTGAAAAGAAACAAATCAAGTAATCCACTTAAAAATGGGAACAGAGCTAGACAGAAAATTCCTCATACAAGAATATCAAATGGCAAAGAAACACTTAAATAAATGCTCAATGTCATTAGCCATCAGGAAATGCAAATCAAAATGACCCTGAGATGTCACCTTAAACACAACAGAGTGGCCAAGATCAAAACCTGAAGTGACAACACATGCTGGAGAGGTTGTAGAAAAGGGACACCATCCTCTGATGCTAGTTTGAATGTAAATTTGCACCACTAATTGTGGGAATGTAAACTTGTACAACCCCTCTGGAAATCAATCTGGTGCTTTCTCAGAAAACTCTGAATAGTGTTGCCTGAAGATACAGCTATTCCACTCCTAGGCATATATCCAAAAGTGGCTCAAGTACACAATAAGGACCTGTGCTCAACCATGTTTGTATCAGCTTTATTTGTAATAGACAGAACAAGCAAACAACCCAATTGCCTCACCCCCAACTAAAAAATGTATACAGAATTTGTGCTACATCTACAAAATGGAATATTACTCAGCAATTAAAAAAGGAAATTATGAAATTTGCAGGTCAATGGTAGGAACTAGAACAGATCATGCTGAGTGAGCTCTTCTAGAAGCAACAACACACATGGTATATACTCACTTACAGATATATAATATAAGATAAAACTGCTAAAATCTGCACACCTAAAGAAACTATTCAAGAAAGAAGACTCTGGCTAAAATGCTCAATCCCCAAAGAGAAAGAGGATGGTCTTCAGAAAAAGGTGAAACCAGGGAACAAGGTAGGGGCCACAGAGGGCCTCTTAAAGGCTGTGCCCTGCAGACTACCAAAGCAGATGCTGAGACTTATGACCAACTGTTGAGAAGAGTGCATGGAATCTTAAGAAAGAAGTGTTAAATAGTAAGATCTAGAGAGGACAGGAGCTCCCCAAGGAGAACAGAAAATGTGAAGTCAGTCTTTCCATAGTCTCATATTCCAACCACGTACCATGCATGGAGATAACCTAGAACCCCTGCACAGATGTAGCCCCTTGAAATTCAGTGTCCAAGTGGGTTTCATAGTAATAGGAACAGGGACTTCCTCTGACATAAGCTGTTATGCCTTCTCTTTGATCACCTCACCCTGATGGGTGAGAAGCCTTACCAGGCCACAGAGGAAAACGATGCAACCATACCTATGAGATCTGATAGACTAGCATCAGAAGGAAGGAGAAGAAGTACTCTCCATTCAGCGGACTTGGGAAAGGCATTTGTGGTGAAGGGGAGAGAAGGTGCAATAGGGAGAGGGGGAGGGGGATTTTAATGGGGGGAAACAAAGTAATAAAAGGGTAATTAAAAAATTAAAATTAGAAAATACTAAAAAAAATATAATTCCTTTTGTAGTTATATTATAGGAGGTGTGCTTTGAGGTTGATATGCCAATGAATGTGACCAGACAGAATGGAGTCTCTGTCTCTCAGTCTTTCACTTTATATATATTTTTTTCTGTTGGTATTGGTTGTTCTATTTCTGAATCTGTCTCTCTAGCTCTTTATCTCTGTCTTTCTCTGTCTCCCTTTTTCTGCCTGCCTCTTGTGATTCAGTATGAAAAGCCCTCAGTTCTGCTGAAGGACTACAAGATGACTGGTTTCTGACATGTCATCCTAGATGGTCTCTGTAAAACTATAAGCTATGGCCCAATTAAACACTTTATGTTCAAAGATTTGCCTTGGTTAAGGAGCATTTTTACAGTAAGTAATTCCCTGACTGATTATATATCTGTGCATTTAACAAATAATAATGGAATATGTGATAACTTGAAAGTCACATGACTTTATTAATGACCATTGAAAGAAATATGTGACAGTTTCACTGAACTATGAGTGTTGGACACAGGAACTGTCATCTCTGGGTTATGTGCTTTGAGCTGCCAGAGGCATGAGAACTGCTCAGCCTTTTTCTCAAGCATGCTGTCCACATGGCATTTTTAATAACTGGCTTCTGAAACTTACTGGCTTTCAACTGTTTCATAACATCATTCTCCCTCTCAGCCAATCAGCACCTGAGAGAATTTTGAGGTTTCCATGGAGACGATTAAACAAACTTTCCTCAGTTTCCAATATATCTGATCCTGTGCTTATGTGACTTTTTCTTGTGAAACCCAACAAGCCTTTATCTCATCCCTTTATCCAGATCCCACACCTTTACTCCTGTTTAACTCTGAGACAATGTAAAGTAGGTAATGAAACTTTAATCTTACTTTATTTAATTGGACAGTGTCCTAAGTAGGGAAGCTTCAAAGTGATGTGGGATTAAGAGGGAATGCACTGAGTGACAAGGTGGTCTTCTACTCTGGTATCAGAACTGTAATTTCCTTGTTAGTGACTGCGCATTTACTGATGTACTCACTAAATGGACCTTCATGTTCATATTGATATAATAGGCTGGCAGGGTCTAGGGTTTCCTAGAGTATTGATTGTTTAAGAGCAGGGAAAAGAGAAAGAAACCAGATAATTCCTAGGACTGGTTTGGCTGAAACAGAGAAATATCAGTGCCCATAAAAGAACTTAAGGGCAAGACATTATATGACAGCAGGTACTATTCAACACTAGTATTGGTAAACCTCTATGAGCATGGTTGTCCTTGGCTGTCCTGGCTGGATAGGCAGCTGTATCCTACTTAGTGATCATTGAACAAGTTCCTAGTCCTGGATATACAGTTAAACCTGGGCCACCAGGACAGATAAATGGGTTGGTGTCATATGCCTAGGATACAAGTGCAGCTGTCACCAGCTGTGGTCCTCCAGACAAAACCTCTAAACGGAGTGTTCATGCCTGGACTGCTTGTTCGCAGGTGCCACCTGAGCTTATGGGATCTGGGGTAGCTGGGTAACCAGTAGTTCATGGCTAGGATTTTCTGCTACATAATGAGTTCCTGGAAATATTCCTTAGAATGACAAACTCTGCTCTCCTTTAGTGAAATATTTTCTCCATGTTAAAAGTCATTGTAAAATTTATTAATATATAATTTTTATTATTATTTTTAATATTAGTTACAGTTTGTCAACTTTGTATTCCTCCTGTGTCCTGCTCCTATTTTCCTCCCAATCCCACCCTCCCTCCATCATCTCCTCCCTGCCCCTTTCCAAGTCCACTGTTAGGGGAGAACCTTCCCCTCTTCATCTGATACTGGTTTATCAGGTATCTTCAGGACTGGCTACAAAGTTCTCCTCTGTGGCCTAGCAGGGCTGCTCCTACCTCAAGCATAAGGGGAGGTCAAAGTGTCTGCTGTTGAGTTCATGCCAGAAACAGTCCCTCTTCCCCTTATTAGGGTACCCACTTGGATACTGAGCTACAAAGGGCAACATCTGAGCAGAGGTTATAGGTTACATACATACATGGTCCTTGGCTGGAGAAACAGTATCATATAAGAACCCTGTGCCCAGATATATTTGGTCCTTATAGATCTCCTGTCCTCTCCTGTTCATAATAATCCCCCCCCCTTTTTTATGATTCCCTGAACTCTGCCTAAGATTTGGTTGTGTGTCTTAATATCTGCTTTGATACACTGCTATGTAGAGTCTTTCAGAGACCCTCTGTGTTAGGTTCCTGTCCAATGTCCATGTTTGCTGCTACATCCAATAGCCATTCCCTTTGTCTTTCTAAGTGAGGATTGATCATCATACCCTGGGTCACCTTTCTTGTTTATCTTCTTTGGGAGTATAGATTTCAGTATGTTTATCCTATCTTATATGTCTATATAAGTGAGTATATACAATGTGTGTCTTTCTGCTTTTGGAATACCTCACTCAGGATGATTGTTTCTAGGTGCCACCATTTGCCTGCAAATTTCATGATTTCCTCATTTTTAATTGCTGAGTAGTATTCCATTGTGTAAAAGTACCACAATTTCTGTATCCATTCCTCAACTGAGGAGCATGATAAACTGGGTTGTTTCCAGATTCTGGCAATAACAAATAAAGCTGCTACAAACATGGTTGAGCAAATGTCCTTGTTTTGTACTTGAGCATCTTTTGGATATGCCTAGGAGTGGTATAGCTGTATCTTGAGAAAGCACTATTCCTAATTGTCAGAGAAAGTGCCAGATTGATTTCCAAAATGGTTGTACAAGTTTGCATTCCCACAAGCAATAGAGGAGGGTTCCCTTTCTCCACAACATTTCCATCATGTATTGTCGCTTGAGTTTTTTATCTTAGCCATTCTGATGAGTGTAAGGTGAGATCTCAGGGTCATTTTGAGTTGCATTTCCCTGATGGTTTATGATGTTGAGAATTTTTTTAAGTCTTTCTCTGCTATTCTGTATTCCTCTACTGAGAATTCTCTGTTTATCTCTGTACCCTTATTTTAAATCAGAATTCTGGTTTTGCTGCCCTTTATCTTCATTAGTTCTTTATATATTCTGGATATCATCTTCTGTCAGATATAGGGTGCGTGAAGATCCTTTCCCAGGCTGTAGGCTGTCATTTTGTTTTGATGACTATGAACTATGCTTTACAGAAGCTCTTCAGTATCATGATGTCCCCTTTACTGATTGTTGCTTTTCAAGCCTGTGCTGTTGTTGTTCCATCCAGGGAGTTGTTTCCTTTGTCAATGAGTTCCAGCATCTTACCCAGTTGGTTTTTTTTTTTTCTAACTGATTTAGTGTGTCTTTTTTTATGTTTAGTTGAGTTCTTTGATCCACTTGGACTTTAGTTTTGTGTAGGCTGATAATATGGATCTATTTTCATTTTTCTACATGTAGACATCCAGTTGTCCATCACTATTTGTTGAAGTTGCTCTCTTTTTTCCACTGAATGGTTTTGGCTTCTTTTTCAAAAAAATCAAGTTTCCACAGTTGTGCAGGTTTATTTCAGGGTCTTCTATTTGGTCCTATTCCATTTCTATGTCAGTAACAAGCACATTTTTATTACTATTGCTCTGTAGTATACCCTGAGATCGGGGATGGAGATGCCTCCAGATGATCGGTTGCTGTATAGGATCATTTTGGAAAATCGGGGTATTTTTGTTTCTCCATATGAAGTTGATAATTTTTCTTTCAAGGTCTATGAAGAATTGTGTTAGTATTTTGATGGGAATTGCACTGAATCTGTAGATTGCTTTTGGCAGAATAGCCATTTTCACTATTTTAATCCTACTGATTCCTGAGCATGGGAGATCTTTCCATCTTCTTATATATTCTTCAATTTCTTTCTTCAGAGCCTTGAACAATATATACACAGTAACCCAGATCTACAGAAGTTACTAGAAGGGAAATTCTGACCCAAAGGAAACAACTACATCTAAGGAAACATAAACAAGGATAACTACACAACAACAACAACAACAAAAAAAAAAACACAAAAAAAATACTCGCAGTGAAATACGGCAACACCACCAACCCCACATCAAAACAAAGTAACATTTGTTGGTCACTAGCATCTATAAACATCAATGTATTCAACTCCCCAATAAAAAACACAGTCTAAAATAACGGTTGTAGAAGCAAGATCCAACATTCTGTTGCATCCAAGAAACACACCTATGCAACAAAGATAAACACTACCTCAGAGTAAAGGATCGGAAAAATGTTTTTCAAGCAAATGGATCCAGAAAACAATCTGGATTAGCTATCTTACAATCTGATAAAATAGACTTTCAACCAAAATTAATCACAGAAGATAAGGAGGGGCACAACATTCTCATCAAAGGTAAAATCCACCAAGAGGACATCACAATGTTGAACATCTATGCCTCAAATACAGGAGCACATACATTCATAAATAAAACATTATTAAAGCTTAAATCACACATTGATCCTATTACCTTAATAGTGGGAGACTTCAACACCACACTCTCAACAAGGAACAGAAACCAAATGGGGAAATAAAGGAACTTTCAGATTCCCTAAATCAAATGGACATAATAGACATCTACAGATCTATTCACCCAAACTCAAAAGAGTATGCCTTCTTTTCAGCATCTAATGGAACCTTCTCCTAAATAGACCATATATTTGGTTACAATGCAGGCCTCAACAGATACAAGACCAGTACGGACTAAACTGGAACTCAACATCAACGAAAATAACAATAAGCCTACACAAACATGTCAACTGAACAACTTGCTACTCAATGATAGCTGGGTTAAGGAAGAAATAAAGAAAGAAATTAAAGACTTTCTAGAATTCAATGAAAATGAAGGCACAACATACCCAAATTAATGGGACACATTGAAAACTGTGCTCAGAGGAAAATTCATAGCACTAATTTCCTTCAAGAAGAAATTTGTAACATCACATACAAGCACCTTAATGGACCAACTGAAAACCCTAGGAAAAAAGAGGCAGATACACCCAAGAGGAGGAGATGGCTGGAAATAATCAAACTCAGAGCTGAAATTAACCAATTAGAAACAAATGAAATGATTCAAAGAATAAATGAAACAAAAAGCTGGTTCTTTGAGAAAATCAACAAGATAGACAAATCCTTAGCCAAACTAACCAAAAAGCAGAGAGAATCTCTCCAAATCAGCAAAATCAGAACTGAAAAGGGAGACATAACTACAGACACTGACGAAACTCAAACAATCAAGGTCATACTACAAAAGTCTATATGATGCAAAATTTGAAAATGAAAAAAAAATGAACAATTTTTTGATAGATTCCAGCTAGCAACAATAATTCAAGATCAGGTTGAAAGACAGAATAGCCCTATATCCCCCAAGAAAATTGAAGCAGTCATTAATAGTCGCCCTTCCAAAAAAAAAAAAAAAACAAACAAACAAACAAACAAAAACCAAAAACAAACAACAACAAAAAAAAAAAACACCAAACCTGGGCCAAATGGTTTCAGCACAGAATTCTAGCAGGCCTTCAAACAAATGTTAACACCACTAATCCTCAAGATTTTCCACAAATAGAAACAGAAGGAACATTACCAAACTCATTCTATGAAGCCACAATCACCTTGATAATTCAACCACACAAAGACCAAACAAAAAAAAAAAAGAGAGAGAGAGATCAGACCTGTCTCTTTTATTAACATTGATACAAAATTACTCAATAAAATAGTGGCAAACAAAATTCAAGAACATGGGGTCCGAGGATTGTTCAATGTTCCTGAATAAACTGCATTGAAAAAAAAAAAAAAAAAAAAAAAAATTCAAGAACATATAAAAAATATCATCCAACATGACCAAGTAGGTTTCATCCCAGGGATGCAAAAGTGGTTCAATATATGGAAATCCATCAATGTAATCCACCACATAAACAAACTGAAGGGAAAACAAAACAAAACAAAACAAAACACAATCATCTCCTTAGATGCTGAAAAAGCATTTTACAAAATGCAACCCATTCATGTTTAAAGTCTTGGAGAGATCAGGAATACAAGGTATGTACTGAAACATAGTAAAGGCAATATACAGCAAGCCTATAACCAACATCAAACACAATGGAGAGAAATTCAAACGAATCCCACTGACATCAGGAACAAGGTAAGGCTGCCCACTCTCTCCATATCTCTTCAACATAGTACTTGAAATCCTAGCTAGAGCATTAACAAAACTAAAGGAGATCAAAGGAATAAAAATTGTAATGGAGGTGGTCAAATTTTTACTATTTACAGATGATATGATAATATACATGAGTGACCCCAAAAATTCAACCAGAAAACACCTTCAGCTGATAAATACCTTCAGCAAAGTGGCTGGATAAAAATTTAACTGAAAAATATTCAGAAGCCCTCCTATATACCAAGGACAAATGGCCGAGAAAGAAATTAGGGAAACCCTTCACAATAGTCATAAAATAAAGTACCTTGGAGTGACTCTCACCAAAAAGTGAAAGACCTGTATGAAAAAAAAACTATTATTTTTATTGATTATGTTGGAATTTTCATATTACATATATTACACTCCTTTTCCATTGCTTTCAGATCCAAATTCCTACATATATGTCACACTAATATTTTTTTCTCTAAAATACATCAATGGAAGTAAGTGTTGTTCATATACTCATTGGAACATTATCAGAGTCTCAGTGCCAATTTCCTTAAAGAAAACTGAATTCATCCTTTCCCCACACTGGCACTACCCACAAGAAGAAGCCATCAGTCCTGATGAGCTCAATACTTCATCACCTTCTTCACGGTTTTTCTTATGTATTTATTATGAATAGTTCACTTTGTAACCTAATGGTGTCCCTTCCCTCATCTTCTTCCAGTCTGACCCACCCTCCTCCTCTGATCCCTTTTCTTGTTCTCTGATAGGGGAGGTCATCCTCACCCTATATCTGAACTTTTAAAGGCTGGCTGAATCATCTTCCTCTGTGGCCTGATTCTCAGGGTATTGTTCACCTTGTGTCATCAATTCCCTCTACCTTTGATATTTTTTGTTCCTCCTCTCCTGCAGGCTTCCCAGCACTCTGAAGGGAGGTAGAATTTCATAGAGAAATCCCATTTAGAGCTGGGTGTTTTATAGTCTCTCTGTGCATAATATCAGACTGTGGGTATGAAATCCCACTTGATGCAGGATGATGCATTTCTCTGGATCTAGGAACATGGCACTGATTTATCAGTTGAGGGTAGAGAGCAACATATCTTAATAACAACAGACTGGGTTGCTTGACAATATCCATATGATGATGCCCTGGCCCAAAAACACAATTAATGGCCATCCAATCCCCCTAGTAGAAGACTGATTTGGTGACAATAGATGGCTTATTGGAATTTAATTCCCAAATATTAGGAGACCTTCTAATAAGTGAATACATAACATATTTGTCTTTCTGCATTTTAGTTACTACACTCAGGATGATTTTTCCTGGTTCCATCTATTTGCCAATAATATGTTTTCTTAGCTGAATAATACTGTTAAGGAAATAATCCATGTTTTCCCTGAGAGAGATTGTCAGTCCTGTTCTTTAGTCTTTGGAATTTGATGGGACTTTAATCATTGCATTGAATGACAAAGTATCAGGATAACAATGTTCTTTTAGCCTAGAAGTTCCTCCATCTTCTTCTACTTCCTGGTCATTTGAAATGCAATGTCCCCTGGAAGCCAATCTATTTACATGTGGAGTCCCCAGTGAAGAAATGTCTCGGTAGGCTTAAGAGGCATGGCCTTTTTAGATAATGGGTAAAATCTAAATGTTAGGAAACTATGAGGGCTTGAAGGTTTAGGAGGGAGTAATTATTGACCAGCATTGAGTTGTAAGTTAACTAAATAAAAAAAAGTCTCTGTGTGGTGAATTGGTTATACAGCTTTTAAGGATTAACAACAAGCATTAATAAAAGATAAACCAATAGTAAATATTAATCATAACTTACAATATACCATTTTGAAGCCAATATATTTTACACCCATCCAAGCATTGTTAGTGTAGCATATAAACAGATTGTGCTACTAGACAGGAGATATGTTTCCCTGGGGAATAGGCTCCCTGGAGGTCACTGGCAAAAGTACTCCACCATTGCCACCTAAGCCAAAAAAGATGTATTCTGAAAGTCCCACACTTCCTCAATTGCAGGGTTGGATTGATGAGCTTTTTTGCTGTTTCTCTATGATTCTTGGAACAGCACAATTAACTATTCAAGGAAACACATTTCTGATAGATTACTAAAAGCTTTAGCAAAACAGAGTGGAAAGAAAATAAAATTTTAGGAGAGGTAATAAATCAGATTCAGTATCAGGAATTGATTGTGGAAATATCAAACATTGTAGATAATAAAATGGCAAGAGTTTTAGGTCTTTCTAAAGAAAATATTTAATCAAGATCTGTCAGGATGAATGCTCTTGAAATTCCCATTTCAGTAAAACTACTACAGAACCATTATCAAACACAGATGTTTATGAGGCAGAAAGAAGATAGAAAATCATAGGAGGTCAGAAGGATTTATATTATACTATAAGTTTTAGCTCAATCATACTATCTGTAAAGGAAGATTGTAAATCCTTAGCAAGACAAACTGTAGGAATTCCCCTTGTTGCTTATCTCTAGAGAGGGTTATAAATCATTAGCCGACTTGGCTTGGAGGACAATGACAGCCCCTGGCCTTTTCCTCACTAATTAGCAGCAATGGAACTGCATAAATAACCACAAGTTTAAAGTTTTGTATTTGATTAAAAGCTTTAAGGCCAAGATTTTTTGTAGACACTGCTTTATATCAGGTTGTCCTTTTAGTTAAAATGTAAACTTTGTATTGTTGGTAAAAGTCTGAATGTTCTGGGAAGTATGTCAACTTCAAGGTGCTTCTTAAGTAATCACTATAGAAGTGTTAGCTTTACTTCAGTAAATCGCAGCAGATTCAAACACTTTCTGGTGTGCATGTATGTCTGTCAAAATCGCCTAACCTGTGCCTTCCTGATATCTGAGCCTCTAATTCCCCCCCAGTTGTGGGACACCGGCTGGGCTGGGCTGTGGAAATTATACCATTGTGATGTCATGAAAACATTGTGATGCCGTATAATTGTGAAGATACAATAGCATTGTGATGTTATAATAGCATTGGGAGTCATAATACCATTGGAATATCATGACAACATTGTTATGTCATCATACAATGGTGATGTCATAATATCATTGGGAGGTCATCAAAGCATTGTGATGTCATACTATTGTGATGTCATAATACTATTGTGATATCATGATATCATTGTGATAACATGAAATCAATGTGATGATATAATAGTATTTTGAGGTCATATTGTCACTGTGAAGTCAAAATTCTATTATGATGTCATACCACAATGATGTCGTAATAACTGTGATTTCAAAATTCAAATGTGATATGATAACAATAATGTAATGTCATGATAGCATTGTAATGTCAAAATTGCATTATGTTATATTATTATTATTGTGATGTTATAATTCCATTGTGATATTTTACCATATGATGTCATAATAGCATTGTGATGTCATCGCCATAATATGATAATATTATTGTGATATTAAAATTCCATTCTGCTATGACACCAGGTGATTTTATTAATGAATTCTTGAATAAAATTTGTGACACTATTCCTGAAATAAAGTCTTGAACAGGAACTGTTATCTCTAAGTTGTGTGCTGTCAACTGCCTAGATGGAGGCATGTAGGGCTACTGAGACTTTCTCTCAAGCAAACTATGTCATACAAAGTGGTCAGTGAGGAACCCTCCTGGTCCTGGGGTTTATATTTATACCTGGACCTTCAGGAGAGGGTACCTGCTATATGTCTATGACACAAGAGCATTGTGTTTCCTTTATTGGTGCTCCAGACAAACCCACTAAACTTAATGTCAGTGCCTGGACTGCTTGTTCAGCAGAATATTTTCTCCATTTACACAGTCTTTGCATAAGTTGTTAACATATTATTTTTAAAGATTATGTGGGAATTTCTTATAATATACAATATACTCCTTTTTCATTGCTCCAAGGCTGAAATTCCTACACACGTCTCACTGTAAAAAAATTGTGTTTCTTTAAAATGTTCCAATTGAAGTATGTGTTGTTCATCTACTCATTGGAACATGATCTGAGTCTCTGGCCAAGTCCCTTAAAGAAAACTGAGTTCATCCTTGCTGCTCCCTGACAACAACACTAAAGAAGAAGCCATCAGTCCTGAAAAGCTCTATACTTCATGAATTTGTTCACAGTTTTCATATGTATTTATTTATTATGATGAGTTCACTTTGTATCCCATCTACAGTACCCTACATCTTCTCCTTCTAGTCCTATCCACCATCCTTCTTCTACCCTTTTGCCATTCTCCAATTACTGAGATATGTGTGGTCTCCTTCCCCTTCTATCTGACCCTAGCTTATCAGGTCTAATCAAGGCTAGCTTCAAAAATTTGTCCTATGGCCAGATTTTCAGAGCATTTTTTTCCTTGTCCCCTTAATTCACTCTACTTATGACAGTCTTCCTGCCTCCTTTCCTGCAGGCTTCCCAGAATTCTGAGGGGAGGGAGAATTTCATAGCGAAATCCCATTTTGAGCTCAGTGTTTTGAGCACTCTGTGCATATTTGACTGTGGGTCTCTGTATGCAATCCAAATTGAAGCAGCAGTAAGCATATCTGTGAATGCAAGAACATGAAACTGATCTATCAGTTGTGGGCAGAGAGCAACATATCTTAATAGCAATAGCCGGGTTTGCTTGAAAATTTCCATACAGTGCTCTGCCCCCACAACTCAATTAATGGTCAACCAATCTTCCTAGTTTAAGATTGTTTTGTTCACAATATATAGACTATTGGAACTTTATCCTCCACTATTGGAGATCTCTTAATAAGTGCATACATACCATATTTGTCTTTCTGCATGTTAGTTACTTCAACCCCAATGATTTTTTCTGATTTCATCCATTTGCTTGAAAATAGCATGATGTCATTTCCTTAGGTGAATAATACCTTGTTACTAAAATATTCCATATTTGTCAGTCCTGTTCTTTATAACTTGGAAGTTACTGCGATTTTTGTCATTGTAAAGAATGACAAACTATGTTCTTTTAGCCTAGAAGTCCCTCCATCTACTTCCACTTCCTGGTGATTTGTATTGCAATGTCCCCTTGAAGCTTATCTATTTACATGTTGAATCCCCACTGAGGAAAATCTGGGAAGGTTTAAAAGATATGGACTTGTTAGATAATATAGTTCGTATTGGAGTTATATTATGTGAGGGTGTGCTTTGAGGTTGATATGTGAATGAAAGTGACCAGACAATTATATTGTGGGAGGATGTGCTTTGAGGTTGATATGTCAATGAAAGTGACCAGACCTGTCTCTTGGTCTGTCAATATTTATCTTTGTTTCTTTTAGTCTTGTTCTCTCTGTTTTTGAATGTCTCTCTAGCTCTTTCTCTCTCTATGTCTCTCTCAGTCTCCTTCTCTCTGCCTGCTGCTTATTGCTCTGTATGAAAAGCTCTCAGTTCTCTTCAAGGCTACAACAAGATGACGGCTTTCTGATGTGACATCCAAGATGGTTTTTGTAAAAATATAAAAAAGGACCCAATTAAACACTATTTGTTCAAATAATTTCTTTGGCAATGCAGCATTTTCACAGTAAGTAATTCAATGACTGAGGACATATTTGTGCATTTAACAAGGAATAATGGAATCTGTGATAATGTGAAACTCACATGTCAAGGAAACTTGACTTTACTATTGACCACTTGAAAGAAATATGTGAAACTTTTCCTCAACTAAGAATCTTGGACAAAGGAACTCTCATTTCTAAGTTGTGTGCTTTCAGCTTCTCAGATTGAGGCATGTAGGGCTGCTCAACCTTTCTCTCAGGCCCACTTTCCACTTAGACATTTTAATAACAGGCTCCTGAAATTCTTACTGGCTTTCATCTGTTTCATGAGATCATTCTGCTTCTCAGCCAATCAGCACCTGTGATAATCTTGAGGTTTTCATAGAGATTAGCAAACAAATTTTCCTCATTTTCCACTATCTCTGATCCTGTGCACAAGTAAATTTTTTCTTGCAAAACCCAACAAGCTTTTATCTCATCCCTTTATCCAGATCTCACAAGTTTGCTCTTGTTTACCTCTGTGACAATGTCAATTAGGAAATGAAACTTTAAAGTTTTATTGAATTGGACATCTTCCTAAGTAGGGAAGTTTCAACCTGATGTGGGATTAAGGTTTATGTACTGAATGACAAGGGGGTTACCTCCTATGGTCTTGGATCTGAAATTTCCTAAGTTGTGTCTTTGAACTGATCAGTTGCTTGCATACACACTAAATGTACCTTCACATTCTTATGATATAATAAGAACAGTGGAAAAAAAAAAAAAACTAAAACCAGACAATTCCTGGGACTTGTTTGGCTGAAACACTAAAACATCAATGTGAATGTAAAAGGTGAACTGAGGGGAAATTAACTATTTTACAGCTGGTGCTATTCCACAATTGTAATGCCAAGCCTCTTTCACCTGGGTTGTCTTGGCTCACCTGGCTGGATTGGCAGCTGTGTCCTACTCACTGGTCAGTGAGGAACCATCCTTATCCTGGGTTTACAGTTAAAACTGGGCCTTCAGGACGGTGAAATGGGTACATGCTCTATGCCTAGCAGCTGTGTTTCCTACAGTGGTGCTCCAGAGAAACCCTCTGCATGGTGTTAGTGCCAGGGCTGCTTGTTCAGAGATGCCACCTGAGCTCATGGGATCTTAAATAGCTATTTAAATGCTAGTTCATGGCTAGGATTCTCTGCTCCATAATGAGTTCCTGGAAAGCATACCTTACAAAGTCAAACTCTTCCCTCCTTAGCGGAATCTTTTCTCCATGTGAAAAGTCATTGTAAAAGTTATCAATATATTATTTTTATTGAATACATGGAAATTTCATATAATATACATTACACTGCTCTTCCATTGCACCCATGTGTCAAACTAAATTCTTTGTTTTAATGTAATCAATTGAAGTATGAGATGTTCATATACTTGTTAGAACAGGATCAGATTCTCAGTGCCAAGTCCCTTAAAGAAAATTGAGTTCATCCTTGACACACACTGGCACCACCCCCAAGAAGAAGCCTCTGTCTTGAAGACCTCTATACTTCACCACCTTGATCACAGTTTTTCTTCTGTATTTATTTATTGCAATTTTTTCACTTGGAATCTCCTCTTCTGCCCCCTCCCTTTTCTCCTTTCAGTCCCACCCACTCTCTTTTTTCTACCCTATGGCTTTTCCCTATTTCACTAATAGGTGTGGTCCTCCTCCTCCTTCTGTTTCAGCCTAGCTTATCCAGTCTCATCAAGGCTGGCTGTATCATATTCCTCTCAGCCTGATTTTTGGGGCTTTGTTCTTCTTGTGTTCTGAATTCCCTCTATTTATGCCACTCTTCTTGCCTCCTGTCCTGCTGACTTCACAGAACTCTCAGGGGAGGGAGAATTTTATAGTGAAATCCTATTTAAAGCTTGGTGTTTTAAGGTTTCTATCTGTATAATATCAGACTATGGTTATCTGTATGCAATCCCTTGTGATGCAGAAGGAAGCATCCTTTTGAATCCAAGAATATGGCGCTAATCTATCAGCTGAGGGCAGAAAACAATATATTTTAATTACAAAGGGACTGGCACAACAATTCAATTAACAGCCACCCAGTCCCCCTTGTAGAAGACTATATGGGTCAAAATAGATGGCCTATTAAAACATTATCCCCCACTATTAGGAGACTTCCTAATAAGTGATCACATACCATATATATCTTTCTACATTTTAGTTACTTCACCCAGGATGAATTTTTTCTGGTTCCATTCATTTACCTGAAAATATCATTTTCTTAGCTGAAGAATAATCTGTTATGGAAATATTTCACATTTTTCCAAAAGGAGATTGTCCATCCTGTTCTTTAGTCCTTGGAAGTTGCTGGGACTTTATTCATTTGTATTGATGACAAAATATGAGGATAAATCTGTTCTTATTGCCTAGAAGCCTCTCCATTTTCTTCTACTTCCTGGTGATTTGAATTGCAATGTCCCTAGTGATTTAAATTGAAATGTACACTTGAAGCTCATCTATTTACATGTTGAGTCTCCAGTGATGAAATGTCTGGTATAGGGTAGGAGGTATGGCCTTGTTAGATAATATAATTCCTATTGGAGTTATATAATAAGAAGGTGTGCTTTGAAGTTGATATGCCAATGATAGTAACCAGACATAATTGAGTCTCTGTCTCTCTGTCTCTGTCACTTTATATCTTTGCTTCTGTCAGTCTTGGTCTCTCTATTCTGAATCTATCTCTCTAGCTCTTACTTGCTCTATCATTCTCTGTTCCCCTCTCTCTTTGTGGGGCATGTGATTCAGTATGAAAACCTATCAGTTCTGCTGAAGGACAACAACATGATAACTGCTTGCTTACAGGGCTGTGGATGGTCTTTGTAAAAATATAATCAAGGCCCTAATTAAATGCTTTTTGTTCAAAGACTTGCCTTGGTCAAGGGGCATTTTCACAGTAAGGAATTCAATGACTGAGGATATATCTGTGAATTTTACAAATAATAATGTAATCTGTGATGATGTGAAAGTCATCTGATTTTATTAACGACCACTTGTGTCCTGTCCACAGGGAGTTCAATGGTTCCTGAGGGGTGGGGTGGGGGTTGAAAAGAATGGTATGGGACAGAGTCCTGAAGAAGGAGGCCTATTCTGTTTGTCTGATCAAAACTTCATTTATTAGAAATTTTTACCCAACCTATATAGGGAGAAGACAGGAAAGGGTGAATGGTACATTACTTCTGCAGGAGAGAGCAAGAGTGCTATCATGGCTTGAATATTGCACCTGTAAGATCCATAAGGATGTTTTCTTAAGATATCTCATGGATGTTCTAAGACTAACAAACAGATGTCCTCACAAATCTATCACCCATGACCTAGGCTCCTACATAACTCTTTTCTAATTGGCTTTATGTTTCTACCAAATGACCTTTGCTCACTATTAGGCTTTAGATTCCGTAAACAGCTTTGTCTTCACTAAGTAGCTTTCACTCACTATTTGGCTTTGGCCTCAGTAAACAGCTTTGGCTCCCAGGATCTCCTCTCTTCTTAAACAATTTAAGAGGCTAGCAAGTAGGTTTTGAACATGAGGTCTTTTGAAAGTGGTGGGCATTAACCAAAGGGGGGAAGTAGTGACCTTATCCTCCCAAGGCATTACAGCCTTTTTGGGTACCTTTTGGGAAGACCCCATCAATACCTTAGGGCATCCCCAGCAGGTTGTGGTTAGGGTAATCAGACACCAAAATCTATGCAATCAGATTTTCTTCTCAGGGAATGCAGAAACAGGCAATTGACCCTTTCCCTGTGGTACATCATCCTGTATCCCAGTGGTGCTCATGCTACATCAGGCAAGCATTCATCTGAGTTTCACTCTGTTCTCATGAAAGTCAAATGCAAGCAGTCAAGACCCATGTCATGGACGTTTAGCAGTCTTCCTTGGGTTCAGCTAAGCCTCTGTCAGCCAAATCAAGTCTGTGATAATGAACTTGCATGGGTTTAGAAGACGGGGAGTCAATTTGCTGTTTTTCAAAGTGAGTAAGTCTTTTAATGGCCCATGGGGCAAAAGATATGAGGAGAAGGAAACCCACTATGGGTCCCACAATTGAATGAAGGAGAGTGGTGAGCCAGGGAGAGGTTGAAAACCAATTATGAAACAACTCTCTTCTTGTTCTATCTCTTTCTCTCTTCTAGGCCTTCCCTCACCTTAGCCATGCTGTCCCTAACAATCCCAGTATAATCTGTGTAAAAGCAGCACTCTTCCTTAAGGGCAGTACAGAGTCTACAGAAAAGCAAGTCTAGCCTTCTTCAATTTTGTAGGACAACTTCAGACAGTGAAATGAGTGGACTTGAGACCATCTCCAAGTTGGTGATGCCAATCTCTCAACATCCTTGTATTGTCCAGTGAATGTCAGAGTAATGCTTATTAGAGAGAACAAGAGAGGTTATGTCTGTCCCAGCACTCACAGCTCAGAGGCCAAGGAGAACAGTTGGTTTAACAGCTGTTATGGCCTCTCTTTTTGTTCTAAGCAATGCATAGTCATTAATGGGGTCCCAAAACTATGCAAAATCTTTCCCAGAATAATAAGCCAAGAAGGGAATTAATTGGACAAGGACACAGAATGTAGTAAAATTGCTTCTGAGGTGAGAGGAGTATATATAGGGGATAAGAGCATCACTTCAAATCCACCAGCTATTATTGACTCTGAGGTTATAATTGGGAAGGTTGTTCGATGGTCTAATGGTTACATTACAAAGATGTCTGTATTTCTGAGGAATACTATTGACTATGCATAACCCAAGGTGAGAAACAGAAGTCAGAGTCAATCTAGCTTCAGCTTGATGTGACCATCTGCATTTAGAATGGTCAGAGTAGAATATTTCCTCAGTGACAGCAGTACCTTCATATAAAGGAGGGCAGAATCATAACAAAGCCAACAGGACTCAATAAGCTCAGGGCATGTATGATTCATGGCTAAGAAGGTATTATTAACAAGGTCCAAAATAATATGGTGTGACCAATACCATCTTCAATTAAAGAGGTGATAGGCTTATCAGCAAAGGAAGAGTTGGGGAGGCAGGAACATTTGTCTGTGCAGGAAAATCTTTGTCTGTGTGGATGGGGCAAGGACAGGATTGGGTACAATAGTTATGGGTGGAATAGCTGATTCTTTCCTTAGCATGAGGTAAATGATAACTCTTGCACCATTCTTTGCCCATCTGTAGTATAGGCATAGGCCCCAAGGGAGGCCCTATGCCACGGAACTGATTTTTGTTTTCCTTTAGAGGTGAAAGATAGCTTTAAGATGGGGAGCTAGAGCTGTTGCCAGCTTGAGGATGTCTTGGCCCATAACAGGTATTTGTCAAATAATAATGTGATTTCCAGGAGTTAATATCAATCTTAGATGTAACAGTTATCACAATGTAATCATCACTATTAAGGTGTCCCCAGCTTCCTGTGGCAATTACTACTGAGGTTTCACATTCCCAGGAGGTGCAGTAAAAATCTCCAGCACCTCTACATCCCTTAACTCTTTTATAACCTGGGCAAGCATAAAGTCCAATTGTCAGTTCCCATTGTTCACAGGCGAAGAGTGACTCAGGGGTGTGGAGCACAAAAGGACATGTATATGTACCACTCAGTATCAGAAGTGACTTGTGATTGTATATAATATATTCACCATATTCTCTGGAAACTTATCATGTATATTTATAGGGTTGGTGGACATTGTGCTTCTGGTCTGTAATCATCTTCTGGCATTGCATCATCACTTCAAGGAATATTATCCAAAGTAGTATTATTTGTAAAGAAAAGAGAAGAATCTCAGGGGTTCTCACCACCCCATATGTCAGGAGTACATGGTTTGTCTCGGGTGGTTCTATTTTTTTCTGAAAAGGAGCCATCTATTTGTTGTACCAGCCTTTCTGGAAGCCATCTGCCTGCTTCCCCCCCACTTGGTATCAAACAAGTGAACTGTTCCTCAACCCTAGATAATGACTGGGTCTGAGCCATTCCACTTATAAGTGAGGGTGTCTTTCCACATGACTGTGGCATAATTTTTATTTGTTTCAGGGTGCCAAAGGCAATCAGCAGCAGACTTGCCATAGGCGTCCAAGGTTAAGAAATTAAGAACAAACAGTGCATGATGAAGAATATTTCTTGGAGATCCTTTCATGGGATATAACTCCCCCTTCTTTAACTTATGAAGGATGCTTTTAATAGTTTGATGGGCATTCTCAACCATGCCTTGTCCTTGATTATTATATGGAAGACCAGTGATGTGTTTAATTTGCAATTGATGGGAAATTCCTGAAGGTTTTTTTCCAGTGTAACCAAGACCATTATCCATTTTTAAAACCTTAGGTTTGCCCATAACCAAGAGGCAATTTAAATCATGAGCTATAACATTTTTGAGGCTTCTCCTGTATGTAAACTGGCAAAATTGAATCAACTAAAAGTATCTATAGTTGCATGAAGATATTTAAGATTGCCAAATTCAGGTAAGTGAATAACATTCATCTGCCAGATGTCATTTGGAACGAGGCCTCTGGGATTAACTCCCAAATGGGGAGTGGACAAGCGAGTGACAAGGGCAGGACATTGTTTGACAATTTGGTGTGCCTGCTCCCTGGTGATTTTAAACTGCAGTCGAAGTGTTTGGGCATTTAAATGAAGCAGGGCATGTAATTTTTTTTGGGGGGGTTGTTTTGTTTTGTTTTTTTTCTGGCCTGCTCAACAGGGTTTACTGAAAAGGGAATGCCAAGCATGTGGCAACATCAGCACGCAAATTTTCCTCATCGAGAGGAATTGGAAGGTCTGAGTGCACGCAGAGGTTACCAAGATAAATTGGTTGACTCCTAGAGTCAATTTACTCATGGACCTTGACCAAAAGAGGAACAACATTTGTAGAAGATCTATAATAGGGAACCATTTCAAGACATGGAACAGAGTAAGCAATATAGGCACTGTGAGTACATAGATTAAAAGGGAAATTTCCTAGAATCTGAAAAACCTTAACTACTGCAAAGAGTTCTACAAGCTGTGCCAATTTAAAAGGAGATTGGATAGAAGTGGTTTTTGCATTAATTAAAGTACAGGTGGCAACCCCATTAGAAGAGCCATCTGTAAACACTAAATATGCTTCTAATAACTGTTGAGAGGAAGTAATTTTGGGGAAGATGAAAGGGTGGGTTTTAATAAACTGAAGTAACTTATTAGCAGCATATGGTTATCAATTATCTCAGAAAAAGAAGAACAGACAATGCTCCAAATATCAGTAGTTTGTATCAGCCATTCTAACTGATCTTTAGAATAGGGCAGTATTATTTTATCAGAATCTTTG